>NW_027183563.1:118503-245978 GCF_041296385.1 Aphelocoma coerulescens | reverse complement strand
GGGGGGGGTTGGGGTCTTGGGGGGGTTCCTGAGGGGAAATTGGGGGTCCTGGGGGGGGTCTTGGGGGGGTCCTGAGGGGGGAATTGGGGGTCCTGGGGGGGTCTTGAGGGGAAATTGGGGGTCCTGACGGGGGGTTTGGGGTCTTGGGGGGGTCCTGGAGGGGGGATTTGGGGTCCTGAGGGGTCCTGGGGGGCATTGGGGGTCCTGAAGGGGTCCTGGAGGGGGATTTGGGGGTCCTGGGGGGAGATTGGTAGTCCTGGGGGGGGATTGGGGGTCCTGGTGGGGTTCTGGAGGAGGGATTGGGGGTCCTGGGGAAGGGATTGGGGGTCCTGAGGAGAGATTTGGGGTCCTGGGGTGGTCCTGGAGGGGGGATTTGGGGTGCTGGGGGGGAATTGGGGTCCTGGGGGGATTTGGGGATGGAATTGGGGGTCCTGGAGGGGGGATTTGGGGTCCTGGGGGGGGAAATTGGGGGTCCTGGGGGGAGATTGGGGGTCCTGGAGGGGGGATTTGGGGGTCCTGTGGGGGGAAATTGGGGTCCTGGGGAGGGGTTTGGGGGGATTTGGGGATGGAATTTGGGGTCCTGGGGGGATCCTGGAGAGGGGATTTGGGGTCCTGAGGGGTCCTGGGGGGGATTTGGGGGTTCTGGGGGTGGGATTTGTGGTCCTGAGGGAGGAATTTGGGGGTCCTGGGGAGGGGTGGGGCAATGTGGGGAGGGGTCTCTGAGACAATTGGGGGGGGGGGGGATGGGAAGGGAGGGAGGAGCCCCATGTGCCCCTCCCCCCCCCCCATTCCCATTTCCTGCCTTTTCCAGCTGTTCTTCATCCAGCTGTTGGTGGGGCTGATCCAGCAGGTAACAACGGGCTGGGGAGGGGGCTGGGGGACCCCTCCCCGATTTGGGGGGGGGTCTCAGGGGGGGTCTCAGGGCGGGGCTGGAGCCGCTGTTCCCCTTTTTCCCAGTGGATGGTTCCCACGATCCAGAACTCCATGAAGCCTTTCCGGGTGAGCCTGGGGGGGGGGGGGGTTTCACCCCGAATTTCCTCCTAAAACATCCCAAAATCCTTCCTAAACCCCCCCAAAATCATCCCTAAAAGTCCAAAATTCCCCCAAAGCACCCAAACCTGAAAATCCTGGAAAATCCCCCCTAAAGTCCCCCAAAAAACCCCAAAATCCTCCCTAAAACCCCACAAAATCCCCCCTAAAGCCCGCCCAAAACCCCCCAAAATCCCCCCTAAAACCCCCCCCAAAATCACCCCTAAAAGTCCAAAATTCCCCCAAAGCACCCAAACCTGAAAATCCCAGAAATTCTGCTGAAAATCCCCCAAAATCCCCCCAAAATCCCCCCTAAAGTCCCCCAAAAAAACCCAAAATCCCCCTAAAACCCCACAAAATCCCCCTAAACCCCCCCAAAATCACCCCTAAAACTCCAAAATTCCCCCAAAGCACCCAAACCTGAAAATCCTGGAAAATCCCCCCAAAATCCCCCCTAAAGTCCCCCAAAAAACCCCAAAATCCTCCCTAAAACCCCACAAAATCCCCCCTAAAGCCCGCCCAAAACCCCCCAAAATCCCCCCTAAAACCCCCCCCAAAATCACCCCTAAAAGTCCAAAATTCCCCCAAAGCACCCAAACCTGAAAATCCCAAAAATTCTGCTGCAAATCCCCCAAAATGCTCCCAAAATCCCCCCTAAAGTCCCCCAAAAAAACCCAAAATCCCCCTAAAAATCACACAAAATTCCCCCTAAACCCCCCCAAAATCACCCCTAAAACTCCAAAATTCCCCCAAAGCACCCAAACCTGAAAATCCTGGAAAATCCCCCCAAAATCCCCCCTAAAGTCCCCCAAAAAACCCCAAAATCCTCCCTAAAACCCCACAAAATCCCCCCTAAAGCCCGCCCAAAACCCCCCAAAATCCCCCCTAAAACCCCCCCCAAAATCACCCCTAAAAGTCCAAAATTCCCCCAAAACACCCAAACCTGAAAATCCCAAAAATTCTGCTGCAAATCCCCCAAAATGCTCCCAAAATCCCCCCTAAAGTCCCCCAAAAAAACCCAAAATCCCCCTAAAAATCACACAAAATTCCCCCTAAACCCCCCCAAAATCACCCCTAAAACTCCAAAATTCCCCAAAGCACCCAAACCTGAAAATCCTGGAAAATCCCCCCAAAATCCCCCTAAAGTCCCCAAAACCCCCCCAAAAAACCCCAAAATCCTTCCTGAAACCCCCCCCAAAATCACCCCTAAGACTCCAAAATTCCCCCAAAGCACCCAAACCTGAAAATCCCAGAAATTCTGGTGAAAATCCCCCAAAATGCCCCCAAAATCCCCCTTAAAGCCCCCCAAACCCCCCAAAAAGAACCCAAAATCCTCCCTAAAACCCCACAAAATTCCCCCTAAAGTCCCCAAAAAACCCCAAAATCCCCCTAAAACCCCACAAAATCCCCCTAAACCCTCCCAAAATCGCCCCTAAAACTCCAAAATTCCCCCAAAGCACCCAAACCTGAAAATCCCAAAAATTCTGCTGCAAATCCCCCAAAATGCTCCCAAAATCCCCCCTAAAGTCCCCCAAAAAAAACCCAAAATCCCCCTAAAAATCACACAAAATTCCCCCTAAACCCCCCCAAAATCACCCCTAAAACTCCAAAATTCCCCCAAAGCACCCAAACCTGAAAATCCTGGAAAATCCCCCCAAAATCCCCCTAAAGTCCCCAAAACCCCCCCAAAAAACCCCAAAATCCTTCCTGAAACCCCCCCCCAAAATCACCCCTAAGACTCCAAAATTCCCCCAAAGCACCCCAACCTGAAAATCCCAGAAATTCTGGTGAAAATCCCCCAAAATGCCCCCAAAATCCCCCTTAAAGCCCCCCAAACCCCCCAAAAAGAACCCAAAATCCTCCCTAAAACCCCACAAAATTCCCCCTAAAGTCCCCAAAAAACCCCAAAATCCCCCTAAAACCCCACAAAATCCCCCTAAACCCTCCCAAAATCGCCCCTAAAACTCCAAAATTCCCCCAAAGCACCCAAACCTGAAAATCCCAAAAATTCTGCTGCAAATCCCCCAAAATGCTCCCAAAATCCCCCCTAAAGTCCCCCAAAAAAACCCAAAATCCCCCTAAAACCCCACAAAATCCCCCTAAACCCTCCCAAAATCGCCCCTAAAACTCCAAAATTCCCCCAAAGCACCCAAACCGGAAAATCCCGGAAATTGTGATGAAAATCCCCCAAAATCCCCCTTGAAGTTCCCCAAAATCCCCTCCTAAAGTCCTCCAAAAACCCCAAAGTCCTCCCTCAAACCCCAAAATCTCCGAAACTCCACCCAAAAATCTCCAAAACTGCCCCCAAAACCCCTAAAATCCCCCCTAAAACCCCACAAAATCCCCTGAAAATCCCCCAAAATCATCCCACAACCCCCCCAAAAAGCCCCCCAAACCCCCTCTCAAACCCCAAAAACCCCAAAACCCCCCAAAAACCCCACCAAAACCCCTCTCAAACCCCAAAACCGCCCCCACAATCCCTCAAAATCCTCTGAAAATCCCTCCAGAATTCCCCCCAAATCCCCCCAAAAAACCCAAAACCGCCCCCCAAAAAACCGCAAATCCCCCCAAAAAACCCCAAAACCACCCCCATAAACCCCAAAACCGCCCCCCAAAAACCCCAAAGACCCCCCCAAAAACCCCAAAAACCCCAAAACCGTCCCCCAAACTGCCCCAAAAAACCCTAAAACCCCCCAAAAACCCCAAAATCCCCCCTAAAACCCCCAAACTGCCCCTCAAACCCCCTCTCAAACCCCAAAATCCCTCTTAAAGCCCCACAAAATCTCCCCAAAAACCCCAACCCCCCCCCCAAAAACCCCAAAACCCCCAAAAAAACGCCAACCCCCCCAAAATTCCCCCCAAATCCCCCCTAAAACCCCAAAACGGCCCCCCAAAAACCCCAAAACTGCCCCCCAAACTGCCCCAAACCCCCCCCAAAAAAACCCAAATCCCCCCCAAAAACCCCCAAACCCCCCCCCAAAAAAAAACCCAAAACCCCCAAAACCCCCCCAAAAACCCCAAACCCCCTCTCAAACCCCAAAACCACCCCCAAAACCCTCTCTCAAACCCCAAAACCGTCCCCTAAAAACCCCCCAAAAACCCCAAAACCCCCCCAAAAAACCCCCAAACCGTCCCCCAAACTGCCCCAAAACCCCCCAAAAACCCCAAAACCGCCCCCACAATCCCTCAAAATCCTCTGAAAATCCCCCCAGAATTCCCCCCAAATCCCCCCCAAAAAACCCCAAACCGTCCCCCAAACTGCCCCAAAAACCCCAAAACCCCCCCAAAAAACCCAAAACCGCCCCCCAAAAAACCGCAAATCCCCCCAAAAAACCCCAAAACCACCCCCATAAACCCCAAAACCGCCCCCCAAAAACCCCAAAAACCCCCCAAAAACCCCAAAACCGTCCCCCAAACTGCCCCAAAAAACCCTAAAACCCCCCAAAAACCCCAAAATCCCCCCTAAAACCCCCAAACTGCCCCTCAAACCCCCTCTCAAACCCCAAAATCTCTCTTAAAGCCCCACAAAATCTCCCCAAAAACCCCAAACCCCCCCAAAAACCCCAAAACCCCCAAAAAACGCCAAACCCCCCCAAAAACCCCCAAACCCCCCCCCAAAAAAAACCCGAAATCCCCCCCAAATCCCCCCAAAAACCCCCAAACCCCCCAAAAAACCCCAAAACCCCCCAAAAAACCCCAAAACACCCCCCCCCCAGGACATGGATTACTCCCGCATCATCGAGCGCCTCCTGAAGCTCGCGGTGAGTCCGGGCCCCTTCCCCACCCCCTCCCCACAGATTTGGGGGTCACCCCCCAAAAAAAACCCCCCAAAAAACCCCAAAAACCCCAAAATCTCGGTTTTTATCCCCAAAAAAAGGTCCCGAACCACCTGATCTGGCTGATTTTCTTCTACTGGTTCTTCCACTCGTGCCTCAACGTCGTGGCCGAGCTGCTGCAGTTCGGGGACCGCGAGTTCTACCGGGACTGGTGGTGAGGGGGGAGGGGCGTTTTGGGGGTCACACCGGGGGTGGGGAGGGACCCCAAAATCCCAAAATCCGTCCCCAAAAGTCTGGGGTGGGGGGGGGGGGAGGGGTGAGAAGGGCGCAGAGCCCCAAAAATCCGCTGGGAAAATGGGGGTGGGGTGGGGGGGGGGGTGAGGGGGGAAATGGGGGTGAAGGTTGGTGTGGAACCCCGAAATCGGTTCTAAAACGGTAAAGCGTGTCCTAAAAGGCCTAAAATCGGTTCTAAAGCCCTAAAGTGTGTCCTAAAAGGCCTAAAATCGGTTCTAAAGCCCTAAAGTGTGTCCTAAAAGGCCTAAAATCGGTTCTAAAGCCCTAAAGTGTGTCCTGAAACGCTAAAATCTGTCCTAAAAGCCTGAAGTGTGTCCTAAAAGGCCTAAAATCGGTTCTAAAGCCCCAAAATCTGCCCTAAAACACTAAAGTGTGTCCTAAAAGCCCTAAAATCGGTTCTAAAACCCCGAAATCTGCCTTAAAACCCCTAAAATCGGTTCTAAAACCCCAAAAACTGCCCTAAAACCCCAAAATCTGTCCTAAAACACTAAAGTGTGTCCTAAAAGCCCTAAAATCGGTTCTAAAACCTCAAAATCTGCCTTAAAACCCCAAAATCTGCCCTAAAACCCCAAAATCTGCCCTAAAACCCCAAAATCTGTCCTAAAACCCTAAAGTGTGTCCTAAAAGGCCTAAAATCGGTTCTAAAACCCCAAAATCTGCCTTAAAACCCCAAAATCTGCCCTAAAACCCCAAAATCTGCCCTAAAACCCCAAAATCTGTCCTAAAACCCTAAAGTGTGTCCTAAAAGGCCTAAAATCGGTTCTAAAACCCCAAAATCTGCCTTAAAACCCCTAAAATCTGCCCTAAAACACTAAAGTGTGTCCTAAAACCCCTAAAATCGGTTCTAAAACCCCTAAAATCGGTTCTAAAACCCCCAAATCTGCCCTAAAACCCTAAAGTGTGTCCTAAAACCCCGAAATCTGTCCTAAAAGCCTGAAGTGTGTCCTAAAAGCCCTAAAATCGGTTCTAAAACCCCGAAATCTGCCTTAAACCCCCAAAATCTGCCTTAAAACCATAAAATCTGCCCAAAAACCTCGAAATCTGCCCTAAAACCCCAAAATCTGCCCTAAAACCCCCAAAATCTGTCCTAAAACCTCAAAATCTGGCCTAAAACCCCAAAATCTGCCCTAAAACCCTAAAGTCTGCCCTAAAACCCTAAAATCTGCCCTAAAACCCCTAAAATCGGTTCTAAAACCCCAAAATCTGTCCTAAACCACCCAAATGTGCCCTAAAACCCTAAAGTGTGTCCTAAAACCCCTAAATCTGTTCTAAAACCCTAAAGTCTGCCCTAAAACCCCAAAATCTGCCCTAAAACCTCAAAATCTGTCCTAAAACCCCAAAATCTGCCCTAAAACCCTAAAGCGTGTCCTAAAACCTCAAAATCTGGCCTAAACACTAAAGTGTGTCCTAAAACCCCGAAATCCGTCCTAAAACACTAAAGTGTGTCCTAAAAGCCCTAAAATCGGTTCTAAAACCCCAAAATCTGCCTTAAAACCTCGAAATCTGCCCTAAAACCCCAAAAATCTGCTGTGAAAATGTGGGGGGATGAGGGGAAATGGGGGTGAAAGTTGGTTTGGAACCCCAAAATCTGTCCTAAAACACTAAAGTCTGTCCTAAAAGCCCTAAAGTCTGTCCTAAAACCTCAAAATCTGGCCTAAAACACTAAAGTGATTCCTAAAACCCCGAAATCTGCCTTAAAACCCGAAAGTCTGTCCTAAAACCCCAAAATCTGCCCTAAAACCCCTAAAATCGGTTCTAAAACCTCAAAAATCTGTCCTAAAACCCAAAAATCTGCCCTAAAACCCCCAAAATCTGTCCTAAAACCCTAAAGTCTGCCCTAAAACCCTAAAGTCTGTCCTAAAACCCCTAAAATCTGCCCTAAAAACCTAAAGTCTGTCCTAAAACTCCAAAATCTGTCCTAAAACCCCAAAATCTGCCCTAAAACCCCAAAAATCTGTCCTAAAACCCTAAAGTCTGTCCTAAAACTCCAAAATCTGCCCAAAAACCTCGAAATCTGCCCTAAAACCCCCAAAATCTGTCCTAAAACCCTAAAGTCTGTCCTGAAACCTCGAAATCTGCCCTAAAACCCCAAAATCTGCCCTAAAACCCCAAAATCTGCCCTAAAACCCCAAAAATCTGTCCTAAAACTCCGAAATCTGCCCTAAAACCCCAAAATCTGCCCTAAAACCCCCAAAATCTGTCCTAAAACCCTAAAGTCTGTCCTGAAACCTCGAAATCTGCCCTAAAACCCCAAAATCTGCCCTAAAACCCCAAAATCTGCCCTAAAACCCCAAAAATCTGTCCTAAAACTCCGAAATCTGCCCTAAAACCCCAAAATCTGTCCTAAAACCCCAAAATCTGTCCTAAAACCCTAAAGTCTGTCCTGAAACCCCAAAATCTGCCCTAAAACCCCGAAAATCTGCCCTAAAACCCCAAAATCTGTCCTAAAACCCCTAAAATCTGCCCTAAAACCCCAAAATCTGCCCTGAAACCCCAAAATCTGCCCTAAAACCCCAAAACCCCCCAAAATCTCCCCAAATCCCCCCAAATCCCCCAAAATCCCCACAAAACCTCCCCAAAATCCCCCCTAAAACCCCCAAATCCCCTGAAACCCCACAAAACCTCCCTAAAATCCCCCAAATCCCTCCTAAAACCACCAAATCCCCCCTAAAACCCCCAACCCCCCCCAAAATCCAAAATCCCCCCTAAATCCCCCCTAAATCCCCCAAAAACTCCCTAAAACCCCACAAAACCTCCCCCAAAATCCCCTCAAAAACCCCCAAATTCCCCCAAAACCTCCCTAAAATCCCCCCAAAACCCCCCCAAAATTCCCCCAAGCCCCCCCCCAAAACCCCAAAATCCCCCCAAATCCCCCCAAAATTTCCCCAAGCCCCCCCAATCCCCCCAAAACCCCCCCTAAAACCCCAAATCCCCCCTAAAACCCCACAAAACTGCCCCAAAATCCCCCCTAAAACCCCGAAATCTCCCCCAAAATCCTCCCAAAATCTCCCCCAAAATCCTCCCAAAATCCCCCCTAAAACCCCACAAAACCTCCCCAAAATCCCCTCAAAAACCCCCAAATCCCCCTAAAACCCCCCCAAATCCCCCCAAATCCCTCCTAAAATGCCAAAATCCCCCCTAAAACCCCCCTAAATCCCCCCAAAACTCCCTAAAACCCCCCAAAACCTCCCCAAAATCCCCTCAAAAACCCCCAAGTCCCCCCAAAACCTCCCCAAAATCTCCCCCAAAATCCCCCCTAAACCCCCGAAATCTCCCCCAAAATCCCCCAAAATTCCCCCCAAACCCCCCAAAAACCCCAAAATCCCCCAAAATCTCCCCAAATCCCCCCAAAATCCCCCCAAATTCCCCCAAGCCCCCCCAAAATCCTCCCAAAATCCCTCCTAAAACCCCTCAAAACTTCCCCAAAATCCCCTCAAAAACCCCAAAATCCCCCCAAAACCTCCCTGAAATCCCCCAAAATCCCCCCAAAACACCAAAATCCCCCAAATTCCCCCCAAAAACCCCAAAATTTCCCCCCCAAACCTCCCTAAAATTCCCCAAAATCCCCCCTAAACCCCCGAAATCTCCCCCAAAATCCCCCAAAATCCCCCCAAAATCCCTCAAAATTCCCCCAAAAACCCCAAAATCCCCCCAAAAACCCCAAAATCCCCCCAATTCCCCCCAAAATCCCGCAGGAACTCGGAGTCGGTGACGTACTTCTGGCAGAACTGGAACATCCCCGTGCACAAGTGGTGCCTCAGGTGGGCGGGGCTCTGCGTTAATTAGGGGGGCTCTCCGCTAATTAGGGGGGGTCTGAGTTAATTAGGGGGGCTCTGAGTTAATTAGGGGGGGTTTTGAGTTAATTAGGGGGGGTTTCAGTTAATTAGGGGGGCCGCTGAGTAAATTGGGGGGGATTTTGGGGAGCCTCGCCCAGGTTTTGGGGGGCTCTCGGCTAATTAGGGGGGGTCTGAGTTAATTAGGGGGGGCTCTGAGTTAATTGGGGGGGATTTTGGGGAGCCTCGCCCAGGTTTTGGGGGGCTCTCGGCTAATTAGGGGGAGTCTGAGTTAATTTGGGGAGGTTCTGAGTTAATTAGGAGGGGTCTGAGTTAATTAGGGGGGGTTTCAGTGAATTAGGGGGGGTTTCAGTTAATTAGGGGGGCCGCTGAGTTAACTGGGGGGGATTTTGGGGAGCCTCCCCCAGGTTTGGGGGGCTCTGCGTTAATTAGGGGGGGTCTGAGTTAATTAGGGGGGGTCTGAGTTAATTAGGAGGGGTCTGAATTAATTAGGAGGGGTCTGAGTTAATTAGGGGGGATTTTGAGTTAATTAGGGGGGGTTTCAGTTAATTAGGGGGGGTTTCAGTTAATTAGGGGGGCTCTGAGTTAATTGGGGGGGATTTTGGGGAGCCTCCCCCAGGTTTGGGGGCCTCTGAGTTAATTAGGGGGACTTTGAGTTAATTAGGGGGGATTTTGAGTTAATTAGGGGGGGTTTCAGTTAATTAGGGGGGGTTTCAGTTAATTAGGGGGGCTCTGAGTTAATTGGGGGGGATTTTGGGGAGCCTCCCCCAGGTTTGGGGGCCTCTGAGTTAATTAGGGGGACTTTGAGTTAATTAGGGGGGATTTTGAGTTAATTAGGGGGGGTTTCAGTTAATTAGGGGGGCCGCTGAGTAAATTGGGGGGGGATTTTGGGGAGCCTCCCCCAGGTTTGGGGGTCTCTGAGTTAATTAGGGGGGGTTTTGAGTTAATTAGGAGGGGTCTGAGTTAATTTGGGGGGGTTCTGAGTTAATTAGGAGGGGTCTGAGTTAATTAGGGGGGGTTTTGAGTTAATTAGGGGGGTTTTGAGTTAATTAGGGGGGGTTTCAGTTAATTAGGGGGGCTCTGAGTAAATTGGGGGGGATTTTGGGGAGCCTCCCCCAGGTTTGGGGGGCTCTGCGTTAATTAGGGGGGGTCTGAGTTAATTAGGGGGGGGGTTGAGTTAATTGGGGGGGGTCTGAGTTAATTAGGGGGGGCTCTGAGTTAATTACAGGGGGCTCTGAGTTAATTTGGGAGGCTCTGAGTTAATTAGGGGGGATTTTGAGTTAATTAGGGGGGGTTTCAGTTAATTAGGGGGGGTTTCAGTTAATTAGTGGGGCTCTGAGTTAATTAGGGGGGGTTTCAGTTAATTAGGGGGGCCGCTGAGTTAATTGGGGGGGATTTTGGGGAGCCTCCCCCAGGTTTGGGGGGCTCTCGGCTAATTAGGGGGGGTCTGAGTTAATTTGGGGGGGTTCTGAGTTAATTAGGGGGGATTTTGAGTTAATTAGGGGGGGTTTCAGTGAATTAGGGGGGGTTTCCGTTAATTAGGGGGGCTCTGAGTTAATTAGGGGGATTTTGAGTTAATTAGAGGGGGTTTCAGTTAATTAGGGGGGCCGCTGAGTTAATTGAGGGGGGATTTTGGGGAGCCTCCCCCAGGTTTGGGGGGCTCTGCGTTAATTAGGGGGGTTTTGAGTTAATTAGGAGGGGTCTGAGTTAATTTGGGGGGGTTCTGAGTTAATTAGGGGGGTTTTGAGTTATTTAGAAGGGGTTTCAGTTAATTAGGGGGGGTTTCAGTTAATTAGGGGGGCTCTGAGTAAATTGGGGGGGATTTTGGGGAGCCTCCCCCAGGTTTGGGGGGCTCTGCGTTAATTAGGGGAGGCCTGAGTTAATTAGGGGGATTTTGAGTTAATTGAGGGGGGTTTGAGTTAATTAGGGGGGCTCTGAGTTAATTACAGGGGGCTCTGAGTTAATTTGGGAGGCTCTGAGTTAATTAGGGGGGGTTTTGAGTTAATTAGGGGGGGTTTTGAGTTAATTAGGGGGGGTTTCAGTTAATTAGGGGGGCCGCTGAGTTAATTGGGGGGGGATTTTGGGGAGCCTCCCCCAGGTTTGGGGGGCTCTGCGTTAATTAGGGGGGTTTTGAGTTAATTAGGAGGGGTCTGAGTTAATTTGGGGGGGTTCTGAGTTAATTAGGAGGGGGTCTGAGTTAATTAGGGAGGGTCTGAGTAAATTAGGGGGGGTTTCAGTTAATTAGGGGGGCCGCTGAGTAAATTGGGGGGGATTTTGGGGAGCCTCCCCCAGGTTTGGGGGGGCTCTGAGGTAATTACGGGGGTTTCGAGTTAATTAGGGGTGCTCTGAGTTAATTAGGGGGGGGTTTGAGTTAATTGGGGGGGGTTTGAGTTAATTAGGGGGGCTCTGCGTTAATTTCGGGGGGCTCTGAGTTAATTTGGGAGGCTCTGAGTTAATTAGGGGGGGCTCTGAGTTAATTGGGGGGGGCTCTGAGTTAATTAGGGGGGGCTCTGAGTTAATTAGGGGGGGTTCTGAGTTAATTGGGGCTCTGAGTTAGGGGTGGCTTTGAGTTAATAAGGGGGCTCTGTGTTAATTAGGGGGGCTCTGAGTTAATTAGGGGGTTCTGAGTTAGGGGTGGCTTTGAGTTAATTAAGGGGCTCTGCGTTAATTAGGGGTGGGCTCTGAGCTCATTTCGGGGGCTCTGCGTTAATTTAGGGGGGCTCTGCATTAATTAGGGAGTCTCTGCGTTAATTAGGGGGGCTCTGAGTTAATTAGAGGGTTTCTGAATTAATTAGGGGGGTTCTGAGTTAGGGGTGGCTTTGAGTTAATTAAGGGGCTCTGCGTTAATTAGGGGGGCTCTGAGTTAATTAGGGGGGCTCTGAGTTAATTTGGGGGGCTCTGAGTTAATTTGGGGGGGTTCTGAGTTAATTGGGGTTCTGAGTTTGGGGGGGCTCTGAGTTAATTAGGGGACTCTGAGTTAATTAGGGGGGCTCTGAGTTAATTTGGGGGGGTTCTGAGTTAATTAGGGGGGGTTCTGAGTTAGGGGTGGCTTTGAGTTAATTAAGGGGCTCTGCATTAATTAGGGGTGGGCTCTGAGCTCATTTCGGGGGCTCTGCGTTAATTTAGGGGGGCTCCGTGTTAATTAGGGAGTCTCTGCGTTAATTAGGGGGCTCTGAGTTAATTAGAGAGTTTCTGAGTTAATTTAGGGGGGTTCTGAGTTAGGGGTGGCTTTGAGTTAATTAAGGGGCTCTGCGTTAATTAGGGGGGCTCTGCGTTAATTAGGGGGCTTCTGAGTTAATTTAGGGGGGTCTGAGTTAATTTAGGGGGCTCTGCGTTAATTAGGGGGATCTGAGTTAATTTGGGGCTTCTGAGCTAATTTGGGGGTTCTGAGTTAATTTGGGGGTTCTGCGTTAATTTGGGGGATTCTGAGTTAATTAGGGGGGAGGCTCTGAGCTAATTAGGGGGGCTTTGTGTTAATTAGGGAGGCTCTGAGCTAATTAGGGTGGCTTTGAGTTAATTAAGAGGCTCTGCATTAATTAGGGGTGGGCTCTGAGCTCGTTTAGGGGATTCTGCATTAATTTCGGGAGGCTCTGCATTAATTAGGGCGTCTCCGTGTTAATTAGGGGGGCTCTGAGTTAATTAGGGGGGCTCTGAGTTAATTAGGGGGGCTCTGAGCTAATTGAGGGGATTCTGCGTTAATTTCTGGGGGCTCCGCGTTAATTAGGGGGGCTCTGAGTTAATTTCGGGGGGCTCTGCATTAATTAGGGGGGCTCTGCGTTAATTAGGGGGGCTCTGCGTTAATTAGGGGGGCTCTGAGTTAATTAGAGGTGCTCTGCGTTAATTAGGGGTGGGCTCTGAGCTAATTTAGGGGATTCTGCATTAATTTCGGGGGGCTCTGCGTTAATTAGGGAGTCTCCGCGTTAATTTCGGGGGGCTCCGCGTTAATTTCGGGGGCGCCCTGCGCTAACGAGGGGGTGGCTCTGAGCTAATTAGCGTTAATTAGGAGGGCTCTGCAGGCATTTCTACAAGCCCATGCTGAAGAGGGGCGTCAGCAAATGGACGGCGCAGGCGGCCGTGTTCCTGGCCTCGGCCTTCTTCCACGAGGTCTGCACCCCAAAAACCCCCCCGGGGACCCCAAAAACCGCCCGGGGACCCCAAAAACAGCCCGGGGACCCCAAAAACCCCCCTGGGGACCCCAAAAACCGCCCTGGGACCCCAAAAACAGCCCGGGGACCCCAAAAACAGCCCTGGGGACCCCAAAAACCCCCCTGGGGACCCCAAAATATCCCTGGGAACCCAAAAATTCCATTGGGGACCCAAAATATCCCCTGGGGACCCCAAAATATCCCTGGGGACCCCAAAAACAGCCCTGGGGACCCCAAAAACAGCTCTGGGACCCCAAAAATATCCCTGGGAACCCAAAAACAGCCCGGGGACCCCAAAAACAGCCCTGGGGACCCCAAAAATATCCCTGGGACCCCAAAAACAGCCCGGGGACCCCAAAAACAGCCCTGGGACCCCAAAAACAGCCCTGGGAACCCAAAAACCACCCTGGGAACCCAAAATATCCCTGGGAACCCAAAATCCTGCTGGGGACCCCAAAAACAGCCCTGGGAACCCAAAAACAGCCCTGGGACCCCAAAAACAGCCCGGGGACCCCAAAACAGCCCTGGGACCCCAAAAACAGCCCGGGGACCCCAAAAACAGCCCTGGGACCCCAAAAACCCCCCTGGGGACCCCAAAAACAGCCCTGGGACCCCAAAAACCCCCCTGGGGACCCCAAAAACAGCCCGGGGACCCCAAAAACCCCCCTGGGGACCCCAAAAACAGCCCTGGGACCCCAAAATATCCCCTGGGACCCCAAAAACAGCCCTGGGACCCCAAAAACAGCCCTGGGACCCCAAAAACCACCCTGGGACCCCAAAATATCACCTGGGACCCCAAAATATCACCTGGGACCCCAAAAACAGCCCTGGGACCCCAAAAACAGCCCTGGGACCCCAAAAACCCCCCTGGGGACCCCAAAATATCCCTGGGGACCCCAAAAACAGCCCTGGGGACCCCAAAAACAGCTCTGGGACCCCAAAAATATTCCTGGGACCCCAAAAACAGCCCGGGGACCCCAAAAACAGCCCTGGGACCCCAAAAACAGCCCTGGGAACCCAAAAACCACCCTGGGAACCCAAAATATCCCTGGGAACCCAAAATCCTGCTGGGGACCCCAAAAACAGCCCTGGGAACCCAAAAACAGCCCGGGGACCCCAAAACAGCCCTGGGACCCCAAAAACAGCCCGGGGACCCCAAAAACAGCCCTGGGACCCCAAAAACCCCCCTGGGGACCCCAAAAACAGCCCTGGGACCCCAAAAACCCCCCTGGGGACCCCAAAAACAGCCCTGGGACCGCAAAATATCCCCTGGGACCCCAAAATATCACCTGGGACCCCAAAATATCACCTGGGACCCCAAAACAGCCCGGGGACCCCAAAAACAGCCCGGGGACCCCAAAAACAGCCCTGGGGACCCAAAAAAATCCCTGGGGACCCCAAAATCATCCTGGGGACCCCAAAAATATCCCTGGGGACCCTAAAATATCCCCTGGGGACCCAAAAACCACCCTGGGGACCCCAAAAACAGGCCTGGGACCCCAAAATATCCCTGGGGACCCCAAAAACAGCCCGGGGACCCCAAAATATCACCTGGGACCCCAAAAATATCCCTGGGGACCCCAAAAACCACCCTGGGACCCCAAAATATCCCTGGGAACCCAAAACCAGCCCCGGGACCCCAAAATATCCCCTGGGACCCCAAAAACCCCCCTGGGGACCCCAAAAACCCCCCTGGGGACCCCAAAAACAGCCCTGGGGACCCCAAAATATCCCCTGGGGACCCCAAAACCACCCTGGGGACCCCAAAAACAGCCCTGGGGACCCCAAAAACAGCCCTGGGGACCCCAAAATATCCCCTGGGGACCCCAAAACCACCCTGGGGACCCCAAAAACAGCCCGGGGACCCCAAAAACAGCCCTGGGACCCCAAAAACCCCCCTGGGGACCCCAAAAACAGCCCGGGGACCCCAAAAACCGCCCGGGGACCCCAAAATATCCCTGGGAACCCAAAAATTCCATTGGGGACCCAAAATATCCCCTGGGGACCCCAAAAACAGCCCTGGGGACCCCAAAAACAGCTCTGGGACCCCAAAAATATCCCTGGGAACCCAAAAACAGCCCGGGGACCCCAAAAACAGCCCTGGGGACCCCAAAAATATCCCTGGGACCCCAAAAACAGCCCGGGGACCCCAAAAACAGCCCTGGGACCCCAAAAACAGCCCTGGGAACCCAAAAACCACCCTGGGAACCCAAAATATCCCTGGGAACCCAAAATCCTGCTGGGGACCCCAAAAACAGCCCGGGGACCCCAAAAACAGCCCTGGGACCCCAAAAATATCCCCTGGGACCCCAAAAATATCCCCTGGGACCCTAAAATATCCCTGGGAACCCAAAAATTCCATTGGGGACCCAAAATATCCCTGGGGACCCCAAAATATCCCCCGGGACCCCAAAAACAGCCCTGGGACCCCAAAATATCCCTGGGACCCCAAAAACAGCCCTGGGACCCCAAAAACCCCCCTGGGGACCCCAAAACAGCTCTGGGACCCCAAAATCACCCTGGGACCCCAAAATATCCCCTGGGGACCCCAAAATATCCCCTGGGGACCCCAAAAACCACCCTGGGACCCCAAAATATCCCTGGGAACCCAAAATCCTGCTGGGGACCCCAAAAACAGCCCGGGGACCCCAAAAACAGCCCTGGGACCCCAAAAATATCCCCCGGGACCCCAAAAACAGCCCTGGGGACCGCAAAATATCCCTGGGAACCCAAAAATTCCATTGGGACCCAAAATATCCCTGGGACCCCAAAAACAGCCCTGGGACCTCAAAATATCCCCTGGGACCCCAAAATATCCCCTGGGGACCCCAAAAACAGCCCTGGGACCTCAAAATATCCCCTGGGACCCCAAAATATCCCTGGGACCCCAAAAACAGCCCTGGGACCTCAAAATATCCCCTGGGACCCCAAAATATCCCCTGGGGACCCCAAAACCACCCTGGGGACCCTGAAATTCCATTGGGGACCCAAAATATCCCCTGGGGACCCCAAAATATCCCCTGGGACCCTAAAAATATCCCTGGGACCCCAAAAACAGCCCTGGGGACCCCAAAATCCCCCTGGGGACCCTAAATTCCCACTGGGGACCCCAAAATTCTATTGGGAACCCAGAATCCTATTGGGAGCCCTAAAATCCCTCTGGGACCCCAAAAACCCCCCTGGGGACCCCAAAAACAGCCCTGGGACCCCAAAATCCCCCTGGGGACCCTAAAAACCACCCTGGGGACCCTAAAATATCCCTGGGGACCCTAAATTCCCACTGGGGACCCCAAAAATTCCATTGGGACCCAAAATATCCCCTGGGGACCCCAAAAACAGCCCTGGGACCCCAAAAATATCCCTGGGGACCCAAAATATCCCCTGGGAACACCAAAAACAGCCCTGGGACCCCAAAATATCCCTGGGGACCCAAAATCCTGCTGGGGACCCCAAATTCCCACTGGGGACCCTAAAATTCCATTGGGACCCAAAATATCCCTGGGACCCCAAAATCACCCTGGGGACCCCAAAAACAGCCCTGGGACCCCAAAAATATCCCTGGGGACCCCAAAATATCCCCTGGGAGCACCAAAAACAGCCCTGGGGACCCCAAAATCATCCTGGGGACCCTAAATTCCCACTGGGGACCTGAAAATTCCATTGGGACCCAAAATATCCCTGGGGATGCCAAAAACAGCCCTGGGACCCCAAAATATCCCCTGGGACCCCAAATTCACCCTGGGGACCCAAAAACCACCCTGGGGACCCCAAAAACAGCCCTGGGGACCCCAAAATATCCCTGGGGAGCCCAAAATATGCCTGGGACCCCAAAATCATCCTGGGGACCCCAAAATATCCCTGGGGAGCCCAAAATATCCCCGGGGACCCCGAAATCATCCTGGGGACCCCAAAATATCCCTGGGGAGCCCAAAATATCCCTGGGGACCCCGAAATCATCCTGGGGACCCCAAAAACCCCCCTGGGGACCCCAAATCCCATTGGGAGGCCTAAAATCCCTCTGGGACCCCAGAATATCCCCTGGGGACCCCAAAATCCCCCTCGGGACCCCAAAATAGCCCTGGGGACCCCAGAATATCCCCTGGGAACCCCAAATTCCCACTGGGAACCCCCAAATCCCCCTGGGGACCCCCAAAATCCCCCCGGAACCAAAATTATCCCCCGGGGGACCCCCAAAATTCCCGTTTGTGTCCCCCCAAGTTCCCCCTGGGGACCCCAAAATTCCCACTGGAAACCCCAAAACCCCCCAGGGAACCCCAAAATTCCCACTGGAAACCCCAAAATCCCCCTAGGGACCCCCAAAATCCCACTGGGGACCCCAAAATTCCCACTGGGGATGCCCCAAAATCCCCCTGGGAAAGCCCAAAATCCCCCCGGGACCCAAATTATCCCCCTGGGGACCCCCAAAATCCCATTGGGAACCCCAAAATCCCATTGGGACCCCCAAAATTCCCGTTTGTGTCCCCTCAAGTTCCCCCTGGGGACCCCAAATTTCCCACTGGGACCCCCAAAATCCCACAGGGACCCCCAAAATTCCCGTTTGTGTCCCCCCAGTACCTGGTGAGCGTCCCCCTGAGGATGTTCCGGCTCTGGGCCTTCATGGGGATGGCGGCGCAGGTGAGGGGGGCACCCCAAAAACGAGGGCACCCCAAAAACGGGGGCACCCCAAAAACGGGAGCACCCTAAAAATCGGGACACTCCAAAAACGAGGAGCCCCAAAAATGGGGGCATCCCAAAAACGAGGGCACCCCAAAAACGGGGACACCCCAAAAACGGGAGCACCACAAAAATAGGGACACCCCAAAAATGGGGATGCCCCAAAAACGAGGGCACCCCAAAAACAGGAGCACCCCAAAAACGAGGGCACCCCAAAAATGGGGGCACCCTAAAAATCGGGACACCACAAAAATGGGAGCACCCCAAAAACGAGAGCACCCCAAAAACGGGAGCACCCTAAAAATCGGGACACTCCAAAAACGGGGAGCCCCGAAAATGGGGGCATCCCAAAAACGGGAGCACCCCAAAAACGAGGGCACCCCAAAAACAGGGACACCCCAAAGACGGGGACACCCCAAAAACGGGAGCACCCCAAAATAGGGAGCACCACAAAAATAGGGACACCCCAAAAATAGGGACACCCCAAAAACAGGAGCGCCCCAAAAACAGGGACACCCCAAAAACGGGAACGCCCCAGAAATGGGGATACCCCAAAAACAGGGGCACCCCAAAAATTGGGACACCACAAAAACGAGGGCACCCCAAAACTGGGAGCACCCCAAAAACGGGGAAAACCCAAAAACGGGAGCACCCCAAAAACGAGGCACCCCAAAAATAGGGACACCCCAAAATAGGGAGCACCCCAAAAACGGGAGCAACCCAAAAATAGGGACACCCCAAAAACAGGGTCACCCCAAAAACGGGAACATCCCAAAAACGGGGAGCCCCAAAAACGAGAGCACCCCAAAAATCGGGACACCACAAAAATGGGAGCACCTTAAAAATCGGGACGCCCCAAAAACGGGGACACCCCAAAAACAAGGGCACCCCAAAAGAGGGACACCCCTAAAATCGGGACAGCCCAAAAACAGGGACACCTCAAAAATGGGGACAACCCAAAACGAGGCACCCCAAAAACGGGAGCACCCCAAAAACGGGGAGCCCCAAAAACGGGGAGCCCCAAAAACGGGAGCACCTCAAAAATGGGACACCTCAAAAACGGGGGCACCCCAAAAACGGGAGCACCCCGAAAATGGGGAGCACCCCAAAAATGGGAGCACCCCAAAAATGGGACACCCCAAAATAGGGAGCACCCCAAAAACGGGGACACCCCCAAAAACAGAGACACCCCAAAAATGGGAGCACCCCAAAAACAGGGATACCCCAAAAACGGGAGCACCCCAAAAACGGGAGCACCCCAAAAACAGGGATACCCCAAAAACAGGAGCGCCCCAAAAACGGGAGCGCCCCAAAAACAGGGATACCCCAAAAACAGGGATACCCCAAAACCGAGGGCACCCCAAAAGAGGGACACCTCAAAAATAGGGACACCCCAAAACCGAGGACACCCCAAAACCGGGTGGGGGAGGGGAAACGCTGGATTTGGGGCGGGACCGCGGATTTGGGGATCCCCTAAATGGGATTGGGGTGGGGGGGGTGGTTTTGGGGTGCCCTGGGGGGGACAATTTGGGGGTTCGGGGGGGGAGGGGGTGGTTTTGGGGTGCCCTGGGGGGACAATTTGGGGGTTCGGGGGGGGGAGGGGGTGGTTTTGGGGTGCCCTGGGGGGGACACGAAGGGGGTTCGGGGGGGGGATGGTTTTGGGGTGCCCTGGGGGGACAATTTGGGGGTTCAGGGGTGCTCTGGGGGGGGGGTCGGGGGTCAGGGCCCCCCTGGGGTGACCTTTGGGGGACAATTTGGGGCCGGGCTGGGGACGGACCCCAATTCCTGCCCCCCACACCCCCCCCGGACCCCCCCTCCCCTTTTCCTGGGCTCCCCGATGGTCTGGGGGCGGGGGGTCGGGGTCCCTGGGGGGGTGACAGGGGACACCGTGACCCCACAAGGTGACAGGGGACCCCCCCTGACCCCCCCCGACCCCACAAGGTGACAGGGGACCCCCCTGACCCCCCCCGACCCCACAAGGTGACAGGGGACACCCCGGACCCCCCCTGACCCCCCCCGACCCCACAAGGTGACAGGGACCCCCCGGACCCCCCCCTGACCCCACAAGGTGACAGGGGACCCCCCCGACCCCACAAGGTGACAGGGGACACCCCGGACCCCCCCTGACCCCACAAGGTGACAGGGGACACCCCCTGACCCCCCCCGACCCCACAAGGTGACAGGGACACCCCGACCCCACAAGGTGACAGGGGACACCCCGGACCCCCCTGACCCCACAAGGTGACAGGGGACACCCCTGACCCCCCCCCGACCCCACAAGGGGACACCCCCGACCCCCCCTGACCCCACAAGGTGACAGGGGACCCCCCTGACCCCCCCTGAACCCCCCCCGACCCCACAAGGGGACAGGGGACCCCCCTGAACCCCCCCGACCCCACAAGGTGACAGGGGACCCCCCCCTGACCCCCCCCCGACCCCACAAGGTGACAGGGACCCCCCGGACCCCCCCTGACCCCACAAGGTGACAGGGGACCCCCCCGACCCCACAAGGTGACAGGGGACACCCCGGACCCCCCCTGACCCCCCCCCGACCCCACAAGGTGACAGGGGACCCCCCCCTGACCCCCCCCCGACCCCACAAGGTGACAGGGGACACCCCCGAACCCCCCTGACCCCACAAGGTGACAGGGGACACCCCTGACCCCCCCCCGACCCCACAAGGGGACACCCCTGACCCCCCCTGACCCCACAAGGTGACAGGGGACCCCCCTGACCCCCCCTGAACCCCCCCCGACCCCACAAGGGGACAGGGGACCCCCCTGAACCCCCCCGACCCCACAAGGTGACAGGGGACCCCCCCCTGACCCCCCCCCGACCCCACAAGGTGACAGGGGACACCCCGACCCCACAAGGTGACAGGGGACACCCCGGACCCCCCCTGACCCCACAAGGGGACACCCCGGACCCCCCCTGACCCCACAAGGGGACAGGGGACCCCCCTGACTCCCCCCGACCCCACAAGGTGACAGGGGACACCCCGGACCCCCCCCCGAACCCCCCCCGACCCCACAAGGTGACAGGGGACACCCCCTGACCCCCGGTGACCCCCCAGATCCCGCTGGCCTGGGTGGTGTCGGGGGGTGTCGGGGTCCCTGAGGGGGTGACAGGGACCCCCCCTGACCCCCGGTGACCCCCGGTGTCCCCCCCCTGACCCCCCCTGACCCCCGGTGCCCCCCGGTGTCCCCCCCCCGGTACCCCCCCGGTGTCCCCCGGTGTCCCCCCCTGACCCCCGGTGTCCCCCCCTGACCCCCGGTGCCCCCCGGTGTCCCCCCAGATCCCGCTGGCCTGGGTGGTGTCGGGGGGTGTCGGGGTCCCTGAGGGGGGGGTGACAGGGGACCCCCCTGACCCCCGGTGCCCCCCGGTGTCCCCCGGTGTCCCCCCAGATCCCGCTGGCCTGGGTGGTGTCGGGGGGTGTTGGGGTCCCTAAGGGGGTGACAAGGGACCCCCCTGACCCCCCCCTGACCCCCGGTGTCCCCCCCGGTGTCCCCCCAGATCCCGCTGGCCTGGGTGGTGTCGGGGGGTGTCGGGGTCCCTGAGGGGGTGACAGGGGACCCCTCTGACCCCCCCTGACCCCCGGTGTCCCCCCCTGACCCCCGGTGTCCCCCCAGATCCCGCTGGCCTGGGTGGTGTCGGGGGGTGTCGGGGTCCCTAAGGGGGTGACAGGGACCCCCCCTGACCCCCCCTGACCCCCGGTGTCCCCCCCGGTGTCCCCCCAGATCCCGCTGGCCTGGGTGGTGTCGGGGGGTGTCGGGGTCCCTGAGGGGGGGGTGACAGGGGACCCCCCTGACCCCCGGTGCCCCCCGGTGCCCCCCGGTGTCCCCCCAGATCCCGCTGGCCTGGGTGGTGTCGGGGGGTGTCGGGGTCCCTGAGGGGGGGTGACAGGGGACCCCCCTGACCCCCGGTGCCCCCCGGTGCCCCCCCGGTGTCCCCCCAGATCCCGCTGGCCTGGGTGGTGTCGGGGGGTGTTGGGGTCCCTAAGGGGGTGACAAGGGACCCCCCTGACCCCCCCTGACCCCCGGTGTCCCCCCCGGTGTCCCCCCAGATCCCGCTGGCCTGGGTGGTCTCGCGCTTCCTGCGGGGCAATTACGGCAACGCCGCCGTGTGGATGTCGCTGATCCTGGGCCAGCCCGTGGCCGTGCTCATGTACGTGCACGATTATTACGTGCTCAACTACGAGGGACCCCCCTGACCCCCACCCCAAAAAAAAACCCCTCCCCCCCCAAAACAAACCAAACCCCCAGGGGGGTCCCGGGATCCCCCCCCAAAGCCCAGCTCGGGGGGTCCCGGGATTCCTCCCCCCCCCCCTCCCCCCCCCAAAGCCCAGCCCGGGCCCGGCCCCGCGGGGCTCTGCAATGAATGTCGGATCAATGCAATACGGGGGGCTCTGGGGAGGGGGCTCCGGGACCCCCCGGCTCTGGGGAGGGGGCTCTGGGACCCCCCAGCCCGGGCTGCTCTGGGGAGGGGGCTCCGGGACCCCCCGGCTCTGGGGAGGGGGCTCTGGCACCCCCCAGCCCGGGCTGCTCTGGGGAGGGGGCTCCGGGACCCCCCGGCTGTTCTGGGGAGGGGGCTCCGGGACCCCCCACCCCGGCTGTTCTGGGGGGCTCCGGAACCCTCTGGCATCTCTGGGAGGGGGCTCCGGGACCCCCCGGCTCTGGGGAGGGGGCTCTGGGACCCCCCCGGCTCTGGGGAGGGGGCTCCGGGACCCCCCGGCTCTGGGGAGGGGGCTCTGGGACCCCCCAGCCCGGGCTGCTCTGGGGAGGGGGCTCCGGGACCCCCCGGCTGTTCTGGGAGGGGGCTCCGGGACCCCTGGCATCTCTGGGAGGGGGCTCCGGGACCCCCCCTCCGGCTGCTCTGGGGAGGGGGCTCCGGGACCCCCCGGCTGTTCTGGGGAGGGGGCTCCGGGACCCCCCCAGCCCGTGCTGCTCTGGGAGGGGGCTCCGGGACCCCCCGGCTCTGGGGAGGGGGCTCCGGGACCCCTTGGCATCTCTGAGGAGGGGCTCCGGGACCCCCCCCGGCTCTGGGAGAGGGCTCCGGGACCCCCCAGCATCTCTGGGAGAGGGCTCCGGGACCCCCCACCCCGGCTTTTCTGGGGGGCTCCGGGACCCCCCGGCATCTCTGGGGAGGGGGCTCCGGGACCCCCCAGCCCGGGCTGCTCTGGGGGGCTCTGGGACCCCCCCGCTGTTCTGGGGAGGGGTCTCTGGGACCCCCCCGGCCCCGGCGGGGCCCCTGCGGCGTTTTCGGCACTTTATGGACTGTCCCTGTCCCTGTCCCTTCCATTCTCTGCCTGTGGTCCTGCCAGGACCTGGGGGTGCTGCTCACAGCCCTGCCAGGACCTGTGCGTGCTCCTCACAGCCCTGCCAGGACCTGTGCGGGCTCCTCACAGCCCTGCCAGGACCTGTGCGTGCTCCTCACAGCCCTGCCAGGACCTGTGCGGGCTCCTCACAGCCCTGCCAGGACCTGGGGGTGCTGCTCATGGCCCTGCCAGGACCTGGGGGTGCTGCTCACGGCCCTGCCAGGACCTGTACATGCTCCTCACAGCCCTGCCAGGACCTGGGGGTGCTGCTCATGGCCCTGCCAGGACCTGTGCGTGCTCCTCACGGCCCTGCCAGGACCTGGGAGTGCTCCTCACAGCCCTGCCAGGACCTGGGGGTGCTGCTCACGGCCCTGCCAGGACCTGGGGGTGCTCCTCACGGCCCTGCCAGGACCTGGGGGTGCTGCTCACGGCCCTGCCAGGACCTGTGTGTGCTCCTCACAGCCCTGCCAGGACATGGGGGTGCTGCTCACGGCCCTGCCAGGACCTGGGGGTGCTGCTCACGGCCCTGCCAGGACATGGGGGTGCTGCTCACAGCCCTGCCAGGACCTGTGCGTGCTCCTCACAGCCCTGCCAGGACCTGGGAGTGCTGCTCATGGCCCTGCCAGGACCTGGGGGTGCTGCTCATGGCCCTGCCAGGACCTGGGGGTGCTGCTCACAGCCCTGCCAGGACCTGTGCGTGCTCCTCACAGCCCTGCCAGGACCTGGGAGTGCTGCTCATGGCCCTGCCAGGACCTGGGGGTGCTGCTCATGGCCCTGCCAGGACCTGGGGGTGCTGCTCACAGCCCTGCCAGGACCTGTGCGTGCTCCTCACAGCCCTGCCAGGACCTGGGAGTGCTGCTCACGGCCCTGCCAGGACCTGGGGGTGCTCCTCACGGCCCTGCCAGGACCTGTGCGTGCTCCTCACAGCCCTGCCAGGACCTGGGGGTGCTGCTCACGGCCCTGCCAGGACCTGGGGGTGCTCCTCACAGCCCTGCCAGGACCTGTGCGTGCTCCTCACAGCCCTGCCAGGACCTGCTCCCATCCATGGCTCTGCCGGGACATTTCCATGGCCCTGCCAGGACCTGGGAGATGCCCATGCAGACAGGTGCCCGTAGCCCTGCCAGGACCTGCTCAGACAGTACCATGGACCTGCAGGACCTGTGGCTGCTGTCCATGACTCTGCCATGACCTGGCCCTGCCAGGACCTGCCAGGGGCTGTTGCTCCTCATGGCCCTGCCAGGACCTGCGCCCCCCCCCCGCCTCTTTCCCCTCCCCCCCGTGATTAAAAATCTCTTTTTTTTCCACTTCCGGCCCCGTTTGAGCTTTTGGGGACCCCCGGAGCCCCCCCGGGACTGGGAGGGGAAAAACCAGTTGGGGACGGGGCAGGAACTGGGATGGACTGGGGAGGGGGAGGGGGCAGGAACTGGGATGGACTGGGGAGGGGGAGGGGAAAAACCAGTTCGGGACGGGGCAGGAACTGGGATAAACTGGGGAGGGGGAGGGGAAGCAGTTGGGGAGGGGGAAGGAACTGGGATGGACTGGAATTTCAGCCCCATTCCCTGGATTTTTCCCCTCTTGAAATTTGGGAATTTCAGCCCCATTCCCTGGATTTTTCCCCAATTTCAATTTGGGAATTTCAGCCCCATTCCCTGGATTTTTCCAGGATTAAATTTGGGAATTTCAGCCCCATTCCCTGGATTTTCCCCCCAATTTAAATTTGGGAATTTCAGCCCCATTCCCTGGATTTTTCCATAAATTAAATTTGGGAATTTCAGCCCCATTCCCTGGATTTTTCCCCAATTTCAATTTGGGAATTTCAGCCCCATTCCCTGGATTTTTCCCAATTTCAATTTGGGAATTTCAGCCCCATTCCCTGGATTTTTCCTGGGTTAAATTTGGGAATTTCAGCCCCATTCCCTGGATTTTTCCCCAAATTAAATTTGGGAATTTCAGCCCCATTCCCTGGATTTTTCCCAATTTCAATTTGGGAATTTCAGCCCCATTCCCTGGATTTTTCTCCAATTTAAATTTGGGAATTTCAGCCCCATTCCCTGGATTTTTCCCAATTTCAATTTGGGAATTTCAGCCCCATTCCCTGGATTTTTCCAGGATTAAATTTGGGAATTTCAGCCCCATTCCCTGGATTTTTCCCCAGTTTCAATTTGGGAATTTCAGCCCCATTCCCTGGATTTTTCCTGGTTTCAATTTGGGAATTTCAGCCCCATTCCCTGGATTTTTCCAGGATTTAAATTTGGGAATTTCAGCCCCATTCCCTGGATTTTTCCAGGTTCAATTTGGGAATTTCAGCCCCATTCCCTGGATTTTTTCTGGGTTAAATTTGGGAATTTCAGCCCCATTCCCTGGATTTTTCCCAATTTCAATTTGGGAATTTCAGCCCCATTCCCTGGATTTTTCCCCCAATTTAAATTTGGGAATTTCAGCCCCATTCCCTGGATTTTTCCATAAATTAAATTTGGGAATTTCAGCCCCATTCCCTGGATTTTTCCAGGTTAAATTTGGGAATTTCAGCCCCATTCCCTGGATTTTTCCCAGTTTCAATTTGGGAATTTCAGCCCCATTCCCTGGATTTTTCCCCAATTTCAATTTGGGAATTTCAGCCCCATTCCCTGGATTTTTCCAGGTTAAATTTGGGAATTTCAGCCCCATTCCCTGGATTTTTCCCCAGTTCAAATTTGGGAATTTCAGCCCCATTCCCTGGATTTTCCCCCAATTTCAATTTGGGAATTTCAGCCCCATTCCCTGGATTTTTCCAGTTTCAATTTGGGAATTTCAGCCCCATTCCCTGGATTTTTCCCCAAATTCAATTTGGGAATTTCAGCCCCATTCCCTGGATTTTTCCCCAATTGAAATTTGGGAATTTCAGCCCCATTCCCTGGATTTTTCCCCCGTTTCAATTTGGGAATTTCAGCCCCATTCCCTGGATTTTTCCAGGATTTCAATTTGGGAATTTCAGCCCCATTCCCTGGATTTTTCCATAAATTAAATTTGGGAATTTCAGCCCCATTCCCTGGATTTTTCCAGGATTAAATTTGGGAATTTCAGCCCCATTCCCTGGATTTTTCCCCAGTTTCAATTTGGGAATTTCAGCCCCATTCCCTGGATTTGTCCAGGATTTCAATTTGGGAATTTCAGCCCCATTCCCTGGATTTTTCCAGGTTAAATTTGGGAATTTCAGCCCCATTCCCTGGATTTTTCCCCAAATTAAATTTGGGAATTTCAGCCCCATTCCCTGGATTTTCCCCCAATTGAAATTTGGGAATTTCAGCCCCATTCCCTGGATTTTTCCAGGTTAAATTTGGGAATTTCAGCCCCATTCCCTGGATTTTTCTCCAATTTCAATTTGGGAATTTCAGCCCCATTCCCTGGATTTTTCCAGTTTAAATTTGGGAATTTCAGCCCCATTCCCTGGATTTTCCCCCAAATTAAATTTGGGAATTTCAGCCCCATTCCCTGGATTTTTCCAGGATTAAATTTGGGAATTTCAGCCCCATTCCCTGGATTTTTCCTGGATTTCAATTTGGGAATTTCAGCCCCATTCCCTGGATTTTTCCAGTTTAAATTTGGGAATTTCAGCCCCATTCCCTGGATTTTTCCATAAATTAAATTTGGGAATTTCAGCCCCATTCCCTGGATTTTTCCTGGATTAAATTTGGGAATTTCAGCCCCATTCCCTGGATTTTTCCCCAATTTCAATTTGGGAATTTCAGCCCCATTCCCTGGATTTTTCCAGGATTAAATTTGGGAATTCCATGGCCACGGCTCCAAGGGCCCTGAGAGGGTTCAGGGAACCTCTGGAGAACCGGCCCGGGGTGGGAATTTGGGATTTTTCCCCTCCCAGAGTTGGAATTCTGGGATTAATCCCTTAAACACCGGGATTTGGGAATGAAATCCCTCCCAAAGTGGGAATTTGGGGATGAAATCCCTCCCACGCCGGGATTTTGGGAGTCAAATCCTTCCCACGCTGGGATTTTGGGAATGAAATCCCGCCCACATTGGGATTTTGGGAATGAAATCCCGCCCACTTTGGGATTTTGGGGATGAAATCCCGCCCACATTGGGATTTTGGGGATGAAATCTCTGCCACGCCAGGATTTTTGGAATCAAATCCCTCCCACGCCGGGATTTGGGGGATAAAATCCCACCCACGCCGGGAATTTGGGAGTCAAAGCCCTCCTAAAATGGGAATTTGGGATCAAACTCCTCCCACACTGGGAATTTGGGGATAAAATCCCCTCCCAGAGCGGGAATTTGGGAGTCAAACCCCTCCTAAAGTGGGAATTTGGGAATCAAACCCCTCCCAGAGTGGGAATTTGGGAGTCAAACCCCTCCCATGCCAAGAAACTGGGAGTAAACCCGTCCTAAAGTGGGAATTTGGGATCAAAGCCCTCCCAAACTGGGAATTTGGGGATAAAATCCCTCCCATGCCGGGAATCTGGGAGTCAAACCCGTCCCAAAGTGGGAATCTGGGAGTCAAAGCTCTCCTAAAATGGGAATTTGGGATCAAAGCCCTCCCAGAGTGGGAATTTGGGGATAAAAATCCCTCCCATGCCGGGAATCTGGGAGTCAAACCTGTCCCAAAGGGGGAATTTGGGAGTCAAACCCCTCCCAAAGTGGGAATTTGGGGATCAAAGCCCTCCCAAACTGGGAATTTGGGGATAAAATCCCTCCCATGCCGGGAATCTGGGAGTCAAACCCATCCTAAAACGGGAATTTCGGAATCAAACCTTTCCCAACCTGGGAATTTGGGAATCAAACCCCTCCCAAACTGGGAATTTGGGAGTCAAACCCCTCCCATGTCAGGAAACCGGGAATAAATCTGTCCTAAAGTGGGAATTTGGGATCAAAGCCCTCCCAAACTGGGAATTTGGGGATAAAATCCCTCCCACGCCGGGAATCTGGGAGTCAAAACCATCCTAAAACGGGAATTTCGGAATCAAACCTTTCCCAACCTGGGAATTTGGGAATCAAACCCCTCCCATGCCAGGAAACTGGGAGTAAACCCGTCCTAAAGTGGGAATTTGGGGATCAAAGCCCGTCCTAAAGTGGGAATTTGGGAACCAAACCTTTCCTAAAGCGGGAATTTGGGGATCAAAGCCCTCCCAGAGTGGGAATTTGGGAACCAAACCTTTCCTAAAGTGGGAATCTGGGAGTCAAAGCTCTCCTAAAATGGGAATTTGGGAATCAAAGCCCTCCCAGAGTGGGAATTTGGGGATAAAAATCCCTCCCACGCCGGGAATCTGGGAGTCAAACCTGTCCCAAAGGGGGAATTTGGGAGTCAAACCCCTC
This sequence comes from Aphelocoma coerulescens, assembly GCF_041296385.1. Taxonomy (NCBI): domain Eukaryota; kingdom Metazoa; phylum Chordata; class Aves; order Passeriformes; family Corvidae; genus Aphelocoma; species Aphelocoma coerulescens. Next base: position 217,645 of record NW_027183563.1, on the reverse strand, counting down.
CCAAAGTGGGAATTTGGGGATCAAAGCCCTCCCAAACTGGGAATTTGGGGATAAAATCCCTCCCATGCCGGGAATCTGGGAGTCAAACCCATCCTAAAACGGGAATTTCGGAATCAAACCTTTCCCAACCTGGGAATTTGGGAATCAAACCCCTCCCAAACTGGGAATTTGGGAGTCAAACCCCTCCCATGCCAGGAAACTGGGAGTAAACCCGTCCTAAAGTGGGAATTTGGGGATCAAACCTTTCCTAAAGTGGGAATTTGGGGATCAAAGCCCTCCCAGAGTGGGAATTTGGGGATCAAACCCCTCCTGGAGTGGGAATTTGGGAATCAAACCTCTCCTAAAGTGGGAATTTGGGGGTCAAAGCTCTCCTAAAGTGGGAATTTGGGAATCAATTCTTTCCGAAACTGGGAATTTGGGAATCAATCCCCTGCCAAAGTGGGAATTTGGGAATCAATCCCCTCCCAGAGTGGGAATTTGGGAATCAAACCTTTCCTAAAGTGGAAATTTGGGAGTCAAACCCCTCCCAGAGTGGGAACTGGGGATCAATCCCCTCCCAGAGTGGGGATTTGGGGATCAATCCCCTCCCAGAGTGGGGATTTGGGGATCAATCCCCTCCCAGAGTGGGAATTGGGGATCAATCCCCTCCCACGCAATCTGGGGGGTCCCAAGCGGCTCCGAGCGGAGCCTCCCAAGGATTTGATGGAATTCCGGGCGGTGCCGGGGCAGGCGGGGCTGGACGGGATCGCCACCATTGTCTCCTCCTCTGCCGCCATGGCGTGCCTGTAACAAGGCGGCGTTGCCTGGCAACTGGAATGACGGACAGCTGGAAAAGCCAATCAGCGACGCGTGCCGGGGGTTCGAGCCAATCGGCTGCTAGTGCGCCGCCAGAGAGGGGTGGGACAAATGAAGAAAGGGATTGTGGGAAGTGAAGTTTGTACGGAGAAGACTCCGTGCGGCTCCTCCGAGTTGGCTCCAATTAGGCCAAGCTTAAATTAGGCCATGAAAACACAAGGCCGGCGCCGCCCCGGTTCTGGCCGCCCGCGGGGCCTCGGTCGCCAGCGGAACAGGAGAGCCAGCACCTCCCACACGGCCGCCGCCATGGCGGGATCCAACATGGCGGCGTCGCTTGGCAACTGCTCTGATTGACAGCTTCGCCAGCCAATCAGAGACGAGAAAACAGAGAGGCGGAGCGAGTGAACCAATAGCCGGTGGGCATTGGGGCGGAAAGGGAGGGACATCCGAGGAAAGAAAGGGATTGTGGGAAGCGGAGTCTGTACGGAGAGAGGCGGAAGCGCCGCGGAGCCGCCGGGATCGGGATCGGGATCGGGACCGGGATCGGGATCGGGATCGGGATCGGGATCGGGACCGGGATCGGGACCGGGATCGGGACCGGGACCGGGATCGGGATCGGGAGCAGCGAGGCGGCCCAGACCCCTCCAGGCTCATCCGGGGATGTTCCACGGCATCGCGGGCCCGGCCGGGATGGGCGGTGAGAGGCGGGAGCGCTCCCGGGATGATCCCGGAATTCCCGGGGCTCCCATCCCCCCCCCCCCGCTAACGCTGCCTCTCCTTCCCCGGCAGCGCCCGGGAACAAACCGGAGCTCTACGAGGTGAGCGCTGTCAATCACTGACCTGTCCTGTCAATCACTGCCCCCTCCTGTCAATCACCCTCCTGTCAATCACTGCCCGCTCCTGTCCATCACGGACCCCTCCTGTCAATCACTGCCCCCTCCTGTCCATCACTGCCCCCTCCTGTCCATCACTGCCCCCTCCTGTCAATCACTGACCTCTCCTGTCAATCACTGACCCCTCCTGTCCATCACTGCCCCCTCCTGTCAATCACTGACCGCTCCTGTCCATCACTGCCCCCTCCTGTCCATCACTGACCCCTCCTGTCAATCACTGACCCCTCCTGTCAATCACTGACCTCTCCTGTCAATCACTGCCCCCTCCTGTCAATCACTGACCTCTCCTGTCAATCACTGCCCCCTCCTGTCCATCACTGCCCCCTCCTGTCAATCACTGACCGCTCCTGTCAATCACTGACCCCACCTGTCCATCACTGCCCTCTCCTGTCAATCACTGCCCCCTCCTGTCAATCACTGCCCCCTCCTGTCAATCACTGCCCGCTCCTGTCCATCACGGACCCCTCCTGTCAATCACTGCCCCCTCCTGTCAATCACCCTCCTGTCAATCACTGCCCGCTCCTGTCCATCACGGACCCCTCCTGTCAATCACTGCCCCCTCCTGTCAATCACCGCCCCCTCCTGTCCATCACTGCCCCCTCCTGTCAATCACTGACCTCTCCTGTCAATCACTGACCCCACCTGTCCATCACTGACTGCTCCTGTCCATCACTGCCCCCTCCTGTCCATCACTGACCCCTCCTGTCCATCACTGCCCCCTCCTGTCAATCACTGCCCCCTGCTGTCAATCACTGCCCCCTCCTGTCAATCACTGCCCCCTCCTGTCAATCACTGCCCCCTCCTGTCAATCACTGCCCGCTCCTGTCCATCACGGACCTCTCCTGTCAATCACTGCCCCCTCCTGTCCATCACTGCCCCCTCCTGTCAATCACTGACCCCTCCTGTCAATCACTGACCTCTCCTGTCAATCACTGCCCCCTCCTGTCAATCACTGACCTCTCCTGTCAATCACTGACCCCTCCTGTCCATCACTGCCCCCTCCTGTCAATCACTGACCGCTCCTGTCCATCACTGCCCCCTCCTGTCCATCACTGACCCCTCCTGTCAATCACTGACCCCTCCTGTCAATCACTGACCTCTCCTGTCCATCACTGCCCCCTCCTGTCAATCACTGACCTCTCCTGTCCATCACTGCCCCCTCCTGTCAATCACTGCCCCCTCCTGTCCATCACTGACTGCTCCTGTCCATCACTGACCTCTCCTGTCAATCACTGACCGCTCCTGTCCATCACTGCCCTCTCCTGTCAATCACTGACCTCTCCTGTCCATCACTGACCCCTCCTGTCCATCACTGCCCCCTCCTGTCAATCACTGACCCCTCCTGTCAATCACTGCCCCCTCCTGTCCATCACTGACTGCTCCTGTCCATCACTGACCTCTCCTGTCAATCACTGACCGCTCCTGTCCATCACTGCCCCCTCCTGTCAATCACTGACCTCTCCTGTCCATCACTGACCCCTCCTGTCAATCACTGCCCCCTCCTGTCAATCACTGACCTCTCCTGTCAATCACTGCCCCCTCCTGTCCATCACTGACCTCTCCTGTCCATCACTGCCCCCTCCTGTCCATCACTGACCTCTCCTGTCAATCACTGCCCCCTCCTGTCAATCACTGACCTCTCCTGTCAATCACTGACCTCTCCTGTCCATTACTGACCCCTCCTGTCAATCACTGCCCCCTCCTGTCCATCACTGACCGCTCCTGTCCATCACTGACTGCTCCTGTCAATCACTGACCCCTCCTGTCAATCACTGCCCCCTCCTGTCAATCACTGCCCCCTCCTGTCCATCACTGACCCCTCCTGTCCATCACTGACCTCTCCTGTCAATCACTGACGCCTCCTGTCAATCACTGACCCCTCCTGTCAATCACTGTCCCACAGGAGGTGAAGCTCTATAAGAACGCCCGCGAGCGTGAGAAGTGAGTGAGGAGACCCCGGGAATTTTGGGATTTGGGGCCGGGGGGATTTGGGGCCGGAGGGATTTGGGGCCGGGGGGATTTGGGGCCGGAGGGATTTGGGGCCGGGGGGATTTGGGGCCGGGGGGATGTGGGGCCGGGGGGATTTGGGGCCACGGGGATTTGGGGCCGGGGGGATTTGGGGCCGGAGGGATTTGGGGCCGGGGGGATTTGGGGCCGCGGGGATTTGGGGCCGGGGGGATTTGGGGCCGGAGGGATTTGGGGCCGCGGGGATTTGGGGCCGGAGGGATTTGGGGCCAGAGGGATTTGGGGCCGCGGGGATTTGGGGCCGGAGGGGTTTGGGGCCGGGGGGATTTGGGGCCGGAGGGATTTGGGGCCGGAGGGATTTGGGGCCGGGGGGATTTGGGGCCGGGGGGATTTGGGGCCGGAGGGATTTGGGGCCGGAGGGATTTGGGGCCGGGGGGATTTGGGGCCGGAGGGATTTGGGGCCGGGGGGATTTGGGGCCGGAGGGATTTGGGGCCGGGGGGATTTGGGGCCGCGGGGATTTGGGGCCGGGGGGATTTGGGGCTGGAGGGATTTGGGGCCGGGGGGATTTGGGGCCGCGGGGATTTGGGGCCGGGGGGATTTGAGGCCGGAGGGATTTGGGGCCGGAGGGATTTGGGGCCGGGGGGATTTGGGGCCGCGGGGATTTGGGGCCGCGGGGATTTGGGGCCGGGATTCCAGCGCTGTCCCCTCGGTGGCCCCTCGGTGCCCATCCCAAAGCTCTCCTGGGATCCCAGTCCATCCCAGTCCATCCTGGAGCTCCAGTGTCCATCCCAGTCCATCCCAGTCCATCCTGGAGCTCCATGGTCCATCCCAGTCCATCCCAGTCCATCCCAGTCCATCCTGGAGCTCCAGTGTCCATCCCAGTCCATCCCGTGTCCATCCCAGTCCATCCCAGTCCATCCCAGTCCATCCAGTGTCCATCCCAGTCCATCCCAGTCCATCCTGGAGCTCCAGTGTCCATCCCAGCCCCTCCCACTTCATCCCAGTCCATCCTGGAGCTCCCGTGTCCATCCAGTGTCCATCCCAGTTCATCCCAGTGCATCCTGGATCTCCAGTGTCCATCCCAGTCCATCCCAGTTCATCCCAGCACATCCCAGTCCATCCTGGAGCTCCAGTGGCCATCCCAGTCCATCCAGTGTCCATCCCAGTTCATCCCAGTCCATCCCAGTCCATCCTGGAGCTCCATTGTCCATCCCAGTCCATCCCAGTCCATCCCAGTCCATCCCAGTCCATCCTGGAGCTCCAGTGGCCATCCCAGTCCATCCAGTGTCCATCCCAGTTCATCCCAGTCCATCCCAGTCCATCCTGGAGCTCCAGTGTCCATCCCAGTCCATCCCAGTCCATCCCGTGTCCATCCCAGTCCATCCCAGTCCATCCCAATCCATCCTGGAGCTCCAGTGGCCATCCCAGTCCATCCCAGTCCATCCAGTGTCCATCCCAGCCCCTCCCAGTCCATCCTGGAGCTCCAGTGTCCGTCCCAGTCGATCCAGTGTCCATCCCAGTCCATCCTGGAGCTCCAGTGTCCATCCCAGTCCATCCCAGTCCATCCTGGAGCTCCAGTGTCCATCCCAGCCCCTCCCAGTTCATCCCAGTCCATCCTGGAGCTCCCGTGTCCATCCAGTGTCCATCCCAGTTCATCCCAGTGCATCCTGGAGCTCCCGTGTCCATCCAGTGTCCATCCCAGTTCATCCCAGTGCATCCTGGAGCTCCAGTGTCCATCCCAGTCCATCCTGGAGCTCCAGTGTCCATCCAGTGTCCATCCCAGTCCATCCCAGTTCATCCCAGTCCATCCCAGTCCATCCAGTGTCCATCCCAGTCCATTCCAGTCCATCCCAGTCCATCCTGGAGCTCCAATGGCCATCCCAGTCCATCCCAGTCCATCCAGTGTCCATCCCAGTCCATCCTGGAGCTCCATTGTCCATCCCAGTCCATCCCAGTCCATCCTGGAGCTCCAGTGTCCATCCCAGTTCATCCCAGTCCATCCCAGTCCATCCTGGAGCTCCAGTGTCCATCCCAGTTCATCCCAGTCCATCCAAGTCCATCCTGGAGCTCCATGGTCCATCCCAGTCCATCCCAGTCCATCCAGTGTCCATCCCAGTCCATCCTGGAGCTCCATGGTCCATCCCAGTTCATCCCAGTCCATCCCAGTTCATCCCAGTCCATCCCAGTCCATCCTGGAGCTCCAGTGTCCATCCCAGTCCATCCAAGTCCATCCTGGAGCTCCAGTGTCCATCCCAGTTCATCCCAGTCCATCCCAGTCCATCCAGTGGCCATCCCAGTCCATCCAGTGTCCATCCCAGCCCCTCCCAGTCCATCCCAGTCCATCCTGGAGCTCCATGGTCCATCCCAGTCCATCCCAGTCCATCCAAGTCCATCCTGGAGCTCCAGTGTCCATCCCAGTCCATCCCAGTCCATCCCAGTCCATCCTGGAACTCCATTGTCCATCCCAGTTCATCCCAGTCCATCCCAGTCCATCCTGGAGCTCCAGTGTCCATCCCAGTCCATCCCAGTCCTTCCAAGTCCATCCTGGAGCTCCAGTGTCCATCCCAGTCCATCCCAGTCCATCCCAGTCCATCCTGGAGCTCCAGTGTCCATCCCAGTTCATCCCAGTCCATCCCAGTCTATCCAGTGTCCATCCCAGTCCATCCCAGTCCATCCTGGAGCTCCATTGTCCATCCCAGTCCATCCCAGTCCATCCTGGAGCTCCATGGTCCATCCCAGTCCATCCCATCCCAGTCCATCCTGGAGCTCCAGTGTCCATCCCAGTTCATCCCAGTCCATCCCAGTCCATCCTGGAGCTCCATGGTCCATCCCAGTTCATCCCAGTCCATCCCAGTCCATCCTGGAGCTCCAGTGTCCATCCCAGTTCATCCCAGTCCATCCCAGTCCATCCTGGAGCTCCATGGTCCATCCCAGTTCATCCCAGTCCATCCCAGTCCATCCTGGAGCTCCAGTGTCCATCCCAGTTCATCCCAGTCCATCCAAGTCCATCCTGGAGCTCCATGGTCCATCCCAGTCCATCCCAGTCCATCCAGTGTCCATCCCAGTCCATCCTGGAGCTCCATGGTCCATCCCAGTTCATCCCAGTCCATCCCAGTTCATCCCAGTCCATCCCAGTCCATCCTGGAGCTCCAGTGTCCATCCCAGTCCATCCAAGTCCATCCTGGAGCTCCAGTGTCCATCCCAGTTCATCCCAGTCCATCCCAGTCCATCCAGTGGCCATCCCAGTCCATCCAGTGTCCATCCCAGCCCCTCCCAGTCCATCCCAGTCCATCCTGGAGCTCCAGTGTCCATCCCAGTCCATCCCAGTCCTTCCAAGTCCATCCTGGAGCTCCAGTGTCCATCCCAGTCCATCCCAGTCCATCCCAGTCCATCCTGGAACTCCAGTGTCCATCCCAGTTCATCCCAGTCCATCCCAGTCCATCCTGGAGCTCCAGTGTCCATCCCAGTCCATCCCAGTCCTTCCAAGTCCATCCTGGAGCTCCAGTGTCCATCCCAGTCCATCCCAGTCCATCCCAGTCCATCCTGGAGCTCCAGTGTCCATCCCAGTTCATCCCAGTCCATCCCAGTCTATCCAGTGTCCATCCCAGTCCATCCCAGTCCATCCTGGAGCTCCATTGTCCATCCCAGTCCATCCCAGTCCATCCTGGAGCTCCATGGTCCATCCCAGTCCATCCCATCCCAGTCCATCCTGGAGCTCCAGTGTCCATCCCAGTTCATCCCAGTCCATCCCAGTCCATCCTGGAGCTCCAGTGTCCATCCCAGTTCATCCCAGTCCATCCCAGTCCCATCCTGGAGCTCCAGTGTCCATCCCAGTCCATCCCAGTCCATCCCAGTCCATCCCGGAGCTCCAGTGTCCATCCCAGTTCATCCCAGTCCATCCCAGTCCCATCCTGGAGCTCCAGTGTCCATCCCAGTCCATCCCAGTCCATCCCAGTCCATCCCGGAGCTCCAGTGTCCATCCCAGTTCATCCCAGTCCATCCCAGTCCATCCTGGAGCTCCAGTGTCCATCCCAGTTCATCCCAGTCCATCCCAGTCCCTCCTGGAGCTCCAGTGTCCATCCCAGTTCATCCCAGTCCATCCCAGTCCATCCTGGAGCTCCATGGTCCATCCCAGTCCCCCCCAGTCCATCCCAGTTCATCCCAGTTCCTCCCAGTCCCTCCCAATCCCCTCCCAGTCCCTGCAAATCCCTCCCAGTACCCCATTACCCCCTCCCAGTCCCTCCCAGTCCCTCCAAATCCCTCCCAGTCCCTCCCAGTACCCCATTACCCCCTCCAAATCCCCTCCCAATCCCCTCCCAGTCCCATCCCAGTCCCCTCCACCTCCCCCTTATCCCCTCCCAGTCCCTCCCAATCCCCTCCCAGTCCCTCCCAATCCCCTCCCAATCCCCTCCCAGTCCCATCCCAGTATCCAATTACCCCCTCCCAGTCCCTCCCAATCCCCTCCCAGTCCCTCTAAATCCCTCCCAGTCCCTCCCAGTCCCCCATTACCCCCTCTCAATCCCCTACCAGTCCCTCCCAATCCCCTCCCAGTCCCTCCCAAGCCCCTCCACCTCTCCCTTATCCCCTCCCAGTCCCTCCAAATCCCTCCCAGTCCCTCCCAGTCCCCCATTACCCCCTCCCAATCCCCTCCCAGTCCCTCCAAATCCCTCCCAGTCCCTCCCAGTCCCTCCCAGTACCCCATTACCCCCTCCCAATCCCCTCCCAGTCCCTCCCAAGCCCCTCCACCTCCCCCTTATCCCCTCCCAGTCCCTCCCAGTCCCCCATTACCCCCTCCCAATCCTCTCCCAATCCCCTCCCAGTCCCTCCCAGTCCCTCCCAATCCCCTCCCAGTCCCATCCCAGTCCCTCCCACTCCATCCCAGTCCCCTCCACCTCCCCCTTATCCCCTCCCAGTCCCTCCCAATCCCCTTCCAGTCCCTCCAAATCCCCTCCCAGTCCCTCCCAGTCCCTCCCAATCCCCTCCCAGTCCCTCCCAGTCCCTCCCAGTCCCTCCCAGTCCCTCCCAGTCCCCCATTACCCCCTCCCAATCCCCTCCCAGTCCCTCCCAGTCCCTCCCAGTCCCTCCCAGTCCCCCATTACCCCCTCCCAATCCCCTCCCAGTCCCTCCCAATCCCCTCCCAGTCCCTCCCAAGCCCCTCCACCTCCCCCTTATCCCCTCCCAGTCCCTCCAAATCCCTCCCAGTCCCTCCCAGTCCCCCATTACCCCCTCCCAATCCCCTCCCAGTCCCTCCAAATCCCTCCCAGTCCCTCCCAGTCCCTCCCAGTACCCCATTACCCCCTCCCAATCCCCTCCCAGTCCCTCCCAGTACCCCATTACCCCCTCCCAATCCCCTCCCAATCCCCTCCCAGTCCCTCCCAGTCCCTCCCAGTCCCCCATTACCCCCTCCCAATCCCCTCCCAGTCCCTCCCAAGCCCCTCCACCTCCCCCTTATCCCCTCCCAGTCCCTCCCAGTACCCCATTACCCCCTCCCAATCCCCTCCCAGTCCCTCCAAATCCCTCCCAGTCCCTCCCAGTACCCCATTACCCCCTCCCAATCCCCTCCCAGTCCCTCCCAGTCCCTCCAAATCCCTCCCAGTCCCTCCCAGTACCCCATTACCCCCTCCCAATCCTCTCCCAATCCCCTCCCAGTCCCTCCCAGTCCCTCCCAATCCCCTCCCAGTCCCATCCCAGTCCCTCCCACTCCATCCCAGTCCCCTCCACCTCCCCCTTATCCCCTCCCAGTCCCTCCCAATCCCCTTCCAGTCCCTCCAAATCCCCTCCCAGTCCCTCCAAATCCCGTCCCAGTCCCTCCCAATCCCCTCCCAGTCCCTCCCAATCCCCTCCCAGTCCCTCCCAGTCCCTCCCAGTCCCTCCCAGTACCCCATTACCCCCTCCAAATCCCCTCCCAGTCCATCCCAGTCCCCTCCCAGTCCCTCCAAATCCCCTCCCAGTCCCTCCCAATCCTCTCCCAGTCCCTCTAAATCCCTCCCATTCCCTCCCAGTACCCCATTACCCCCCTCCCAATTCCCTCCCAGTCCCTTCCAATCCCCTCCCAGTCCCATCCCAGTCCCTCCCACTCCATCCCAGTCCCCTCCACCTCCCCCTCATCCCCTCCAAATCCCTCCCAGTTCCCTCCCAGTCCCTCCAAATCCCTCCCAGTCCCTCCCAGTCCCCCATTACCCCCTCCCAATCCCCTCCCAGTCCCTCCCAGTCCCTCCCAGTCCCTCCCAGTTCCCCCCCTTTCCCCCCCGCAGGTACGACAACATGGCCGAGCTCTTCGCCGTGGTGAAGACGCTGCAGGCGCTGGAGAAGGCTTACATCAAGGACTGCGTGTCCCCCAACGAGTGCGTGTCCCCCCCCCAAAAATTCCCAAAAAAATACCCCCCCATCCCCGAGGCCTTAAAAAACCCGGAATTGCCGGGAAATTCCCGAAAAACCGCCGGGAATTCCCGAAAAAAAAATCCCAAACTCCCCCAGGTACACGGCGGCGTGCTCGAGGCTGCTGGTGCAGTTCAAGGCGGCGCTGAAGCAGGTGCAGGGCGCCGAGATCGCCTCCATCGACGACTTCTGCCGCAAATTCCGGGTGGGAATCCCGGGATTTTGGGGTTAAATCGGGGAATTTGGGGGGGTTGGGGTGCCTGGGTTGGGATTTGGGGTGAGATTTGGGGGATTTGGGGGGTTTGGGAAGTGGGGAAGGAGGGATTTGGGGGAGCAGGTGCAGGGCGCCGAGATCGCCTCCATCGACGACTTCTGCCGCAAATTCCGGGTGGGAATCCCGGGATTTTGGGGTCAAAGCGGGGAATTTGGGGGGTTTGGGGTGTCTGGGTTGGGATTTGGGGGGTTTGGGGTGAGATTTGGGGGGTTTGGGGGGTTTGGGAAGTGGGGAAGGAGGGATTTGGGGGAGCAGGTGCAGGGCGCCGAGATCGCCTCCATCGACGACTTCTGCCGCAAATTTCGGGTGGGAATCCCGGGATTTTGGGGTCCAATCGGGGAATTTGGGGGGTTTAGGGTGCCTGGGTTGGGATTTGGGGTGAGATTTGGGGGATTTGGGGGGTTTGGGAAGTGGGGAAGGAGGGATTTGGGGGAGCAGGTGCAGGGCGCCGAGATCGCCTCCATCGACGACTTCTGCCGCAAATTCCGGGTGGGAATCCCGGGATTTTGGGGTCAAATCGGGGAATTTGGGGGGTTTGGGGTTGTGGGGTTGGGATTTGGGGGGTTTGGGGTGAGATTTGGGGGATTTGGGGGCTTTGGGAAGTGGGGAAGGAGGGATTTGGGGGAGCAGGTGCAGGGCGCCGAGATCGCCTCCATCGACGACTTCTGCCGCAAATTCCGGGTGGGCATCCCGGGATTTTGGGGTTAAATCGGGGAATTTGGGGGGTTTGGGGTGTCTGGGTTGGGATTTGGGGGGTTTGGGGTTCAGGGATTGGGATTTGGGGGATTTGGGGTGGAATTTGGGGGAGGAAATGGTGGAATTTGGGGGTCTTGGGGTCGAATTTGGGGGGTTTGGAGTTCCAGGATTGGGAATTTGGGGGGGTTTGGGATTTTGGGATTGGGAATTTGGGGGGGTTGGGGTTCGGGAATTGGGAATTTGGGGTTCAGGAATTGGGATTTGGGGGGTTTGGGGTGAGATTTGGGGGATTTGGGGGGTTTGGGAAGTGGGGAAGGAGGGATTTGGGGGAGCAGGTGCAGGGCGCCGAGATCGCCTCCATCGACGACTTCTGCCGCAAATTCCGGGTGGGAATCCCGGGATTTTGGGGTTAAAGCGGGGAATTTGGGGGGTTTGGGGTTGTGGGGTTGGGATTTGGGGGGTTTGGGGTTCAGGGATTGGGATTTGGGGGATTTGGGGTGGAATTTGGGGGAGGAAATGGTGGAATTTGGGGGTCTTGGGGTCGAATTTGGGGGGTTTGGAGTTCCAGGATTGGGAATTTGGGGGGGTTTGGGATTTTGGGATTGGGAATTTGGGGGGGTTGGGGTTCGGGAATTGGGAATTTGGGGTTCAGGGATTGGGATTTGGGGGGTTTGGGGTGAGATTTGGGGGATTTGGGGGGTTTGGGAAGTAGGGAAGGAGGGATTTGGGGGAGCAGGTGCAGGGCGCCGAGATCGCCTCCATCGACGACTTCTGCCGCAAATTCCGGGTGGGAATCCCGGGATTTTGGGGTTAAAGTGGGGAATTTGGGGGGTTTGGGGTTGTGGGGTTGGGATTTGGGGGGTTTGGGGTTCAGGGATTGGGATTTGGGGTGAGATTTGGGGGGATTTGGGGTAGGATTTAGGGGAGGAAATGGTGGAATTTGGGGGTCTTGGGGTGAAATTTGGGGGGTTTGGAGTTCCAGGATTGGGAATTTGAGGGGTTTGGGATTTTGGGATTGGGAATTTGGGGATGAAAATGGGGAATTTGGGAATGAATTTGGGGATTTTTTTGGGGGAATTTTTGGAGGGATTTTTGTGGGGATTTCTGGGAATCCGGGACTGGAACGTTGGGAAATTTGGGACTGAAATTGGGGAATTTTGGGGGGAATTTTGGATTTTTGGGCGGAATTCTGGGGTGATTTTGGGGGGAATTTTGGATTTTTGAGGGAATTTTTGGAGGGATTTTTGGGGGAATTTCTGGGAATCCGGGACTGGAACGTTGGGAAATTTGGGAATGGGGAATTTAGGACTGAAATTGGGGATTTTTGGGTGAATTTTTGGGGGAAATTGGGGTGGATTTTTGGGGGGAATTTTTGATTTTTGAGGGGGATTTTGGAGGGATTTTTGGGGGGATTTTTGGGGGGATTTTGGATTTTTGAGAGTGATTTTGGGGAGAATTTTGGGGGAATTTTGTGGGGATTTTTGGGGGAATTTCTGGGAATCCGGGACTGGAACGTCGGGAAATTTGGGAATGGGGAATTTGGGGCTGAAATTGGGGATTTTTGGGGGGAATTTTGGGGGGATTTTTGGGTGATTTTTGGGGGGAATTTTGGATTTTTGAGGGGGATTTTCGGTGGATTTTTGGGGGGAATTTTGCGAGGGTTTTTGGATTTTTGGGGGGAATTCTGGGGGGAATTTTTGGGGGGAATTTTTGGGGGGAATTTTGGATTTTTGGGGGGATTTTTGCGGGGATTTTGTGGGAATTTTGCGGGAATTTTGTGGGGATTTTTGCAGGGATTTTTCTGGGAATCTCTGGGAATCCTGGCCCACAGCAGGGGGTTGGGAAATGTGGGAATTTGGGAATTTGGGACTGAAATTGGGGATTTTTGGGGGGATTTTTGGAGGAATTTTGGATGGAATTTTTGGGGGATTTTGGGGGGAAATTGGGGTGCATTTTGGGGGGAATTTTGGGGGGGATTTTGCGGGGATTTTTGGGGGAATTTCTGGGAATCCGGGACTGGAACGTTGGGAAATTTGGGACTGAAATTGGGGATTTTTGGGGGGATTTTCGGGGAATTTTGGGGGGATTTTTGGGGGGAATTTTGGGGGGAATTTTTTGATTTTTGAGGGGGATTTTGGGGGGAATTTTGGGGGGAATTTTGTTTTTTTTTTTAATTTTTGCGGGAATTTTGCGGGGATTTTTGGGGGGAATTTTTGGGGGGAATTTTTGATTTTTGAGGGGGATTTTCGTTGGATTTTTGGGGGGATTTTTGCGGGAATTTTGCGGGGATTTTTGTGGGAATTTTGCGGGAATTTTTCTGGGAATCCTGGCCCACAGCAGGGGGTTGGGAAATGTGGGAATTTGGGAATTTGGGAACGTGCAGCTGGACTGTCCCCTGGCCATGGAGCGCATCCGGGAGGATCGGCCCATCACCATCAAGGACGACAAAGGGAACCTGAACCGCTGCATCGCCGACATCGTCTCCGTACGGAAATCCCGGAATTCTCGGGAATTCCGAGGGCTCGGGGGGAGTTTGGGAGGGGAATTTTTGGGAAGGGTTTTTGGAAAAGATTCGGGGATTTTTTTGGGAGTTTTGGAAGGGAGTTTTGGGGGGTTTTTGGGGTTTTTTATGGGGTTTTTGGGGGTCTTTTTGGAGTTTTTAATGGATTTTTTTGGAATTTTTAATGGGTTTTTTGGGGATTTTTTTTTTAATTTTTAATGGGGTTTTTGGGAAATTTTTTTGAATTTTTAATGGATTTTTGGGGATTTTTTTGAATTTTTAATGGGTTTTTGGGGAATTTTTTTGGAATTTTTAATGTTTTTTGGGGGATTTTTTTGGAATTTTTAATGGGTTTTTTTTTTTGAATTTTTGGAGATTTTTTATGGGTTTTTGGGTTTTTTTGGGATTTTTAATGGGATTTTTGGGGAATTTTTTTGAATTTTTAATGGATTTTTTTGGAATTTTTAATGGGTTTTTTGGGGATTTTTTTGGAATTTTTAATGGTTTTTTTGGGGAATTTTTTTGAATTATTAATGTTTTTTTTTGGAATTTTTAAAGATTTTTTATGGGGTTTTGGGGATTTTTTGGGATTTTTAATGTTTTTTGGGGAATTTTTTGGAATTTTTAATGGATTTTTGGGGGATTTTTTTGAATTTTTAATGTTTTTTTTTGGAATTTTTAAAGATTTTTTTATGGGTTTTTGGGAAAATTTTGGGGGATTTTTAATGGGATTTTTGGGGAATTTTTTGGAATTTTTAATGGATTTTTGGGGATTTTTTTGGAATTTTTAGTGTTTTTTTGGGGGAATTTTTAATGGGGTTTTTTTGGAATTTTTTGGGATTTTTTATGTTTTTTTTGGAAATTTTGGGGATTTTTTATGAGGTTTTTGGGGGATTTTTTTGGATTTTTAATGGGGTTTTGGGGATTTTTTTGGAATTTTTAATGTTTTTTTTGGGAATTTTTTGGAATTTTTAATGGGTTTTTTGTGGAATTTTTTGGAATTTTTAATGGGTTTTTTTGGAATTTTTTGGAATTTTTAATGGTTTTTTGGGGGATTTTTTTGGAATTTTTAATGGGTTTTTTTTTTGAATTTTTGGAGATTTTTTATGGGTTTTTGGGGATTTTTTGGGATTTTTAATGGGGTTTTTGGGGGATTTTTTTGAATTTTTAATAGATTTTTTTGGAATTTTTAATGGTTTTTTTGGGGAATTTTTTGGAATTATTAATGGATTTTTTTGGGATTTTTTTTTAATTTTTAATGGGTTTTTTTTGGAATTTTTGGGGATTTTTTATGGGTTTTTGGAAATTATTTTGGGATTTTTAATGGTGTTTTGGGGAATTTTTTGGAATTTTTATTAGATTTTTTTGGAATTTTTAATGGTTTTTTTGGGGATTTTTTTTGAATTTTTAATGGTTTTTTTTTTAATTTTTAGGGATTTTTTATGGGTTTTTGGGGATTTTTTGGGATTTTTAATGGGATTTTTGGGGAATTTTTTGGAATTTTTAATGGATTTTCGGGGATGTTTTTGGAATTTTTAGTGGTTTTTTTGGGGAATTTTTAATGGTTTTTTTTTGGAATTTTTTTGGATTTTTAATGGGTTTTTTGGGGATTTTTTTGGATTTTTAATGTTTTTTTGGGGAATTTTTTTTAATTTTTAATGGATTTTTGGGGATTTTTTTGGAATTTTTAGTGTTTTTTTTGGGGAATTTTTAATGGGGTTTTTTTGGAATTTTTTGGGATTTTTTATGGTTTTTTTGGAAATTTTGGGGATTTTTTATGGGGTTTTTGGGGGATTTTTTTTGATTTTTAATGGGGTTTTGGGGATTTTTTTGGAATTTTTAATGTTTTCTTTGGGAATTTTTTGGAATTTTTAATGGGTTTTTTGTGGAATTTTTTGGAATTTTTAATGGGTTTTTTTTGGAATTTTTTGGAATTTTTAATGGGATTTTTTGGAATTTTTTGGAATTTTTAATGGTTTTTTTGGGGATTTTTTTGGAATTTTTAATGTTTTTTTTTTTAATTTTTGGGGATTTTTTTATGGGGTTTTTGGGAAATTTTTTTGGGATTTTTAATGGGATTTTTGGGGAATTTTTTTGAATTTTTAATAGATTTTTTTGGAATTTTTAATGGGTTTTTTGGGGAATTTTTTTGAATTTTTAATGGGTTTTTTTGAATTTTTTTGAATTTTTAATGGTTTTTTTTTTAATTTTTAGGGATTTTTTATGGGGTTTTGGGGATTTTTTTTTGATTTTTAGTGGGGTTTTGGGGGATTTTTGGGATTTTTAATGGGATTTTTGGGATTTTAAATGGGATTTTTGGCGAATTTTTTTGAATTTTAATGGGGTTTTTTTTGGAATTTTTTGGAATTTTTAATGTTTTTTTTGGGAATTTTTTTGAATTTTTAATGGCTTTTTTTGGGGAATTTTTTGGAATTTTTATGGTTTTTTTGGGGGAGGTTTTTTTTGATTTTTAATGGGGTTTTGGGGGATTTTTTTGGAATTTTTATGGGTTTTTTGGGAAATTGTTTGGAAAATTTTTTGGAATTTTTAATTGATTTTTTTGGGGAATATTTTGCAATTTTTAATGGATTTTGGTGGGAATTTTTTGGGATCGCTCAATGGATTTTTTGGAGAGTTTCTTTGGAATTTTTCATGCATTTTTTGAGGGAATTTTTTGGAATTTTTAATCGATTTTTAAATGGATATTTTTGGGAATTTGTTCTGATTTTTTAAACGGATTTTTTGGGGGGAAATTCTTTTGAATTCTTGGATTTTTCAGTTTGGTTTTTTAAAAATTTTTGGAGATTATTTTGGAATTTTTCTGGGTTTTGGGGGGGATTTTGTTTTATTTCTCAGGGATTTTTTTGGGAACATTTTGCATTTTTTATGGATTTATTTTTTTGATTTTTTAGGGATTTTTTTTTCAATTCTTTTAAGGATTTTTTTTTATTTTTGGGGGTTTTTGGGAGCTTTTTTTGGGAGATTTTTTGGGGGATTTTTGGGCGCTGAATCCTCATTTTTTAGGATTTTTTTGGGGATTTTTTGGGGATTTTTGGGGGATTTTTGGGGGATTTTACACTATTTCAATGGGATTTTTTCCGGGAATTTTCAGGGGGATATTTTAGGGATTTTCTCAGGGATTTTTGGGGAGATTTGGGAATTTTTGGAGGCTTTTTTTAGGGATTTGGGGGGGATTTTTAAAAAATACCTTTTTGGGGTTTTTGCAGGATTTTTGCAGGATTTTTGGGGAGGATTGATGGGAATTGTTTGGAATTTTCGGGAAAATTTTTGGGAATTTTTCGGATTTTTTTTAGGGATTTTTTGGAGACATTTTTGAAGAACTTCTTGGGAAAATTTTGGGGAATTTTTTGGGAATTTTTCGGATTTTTTTAGGGATTTTTTGGAGACATTTTTGAAGAACTTGGGAAAATTTTTGGGAATTTTTTGGGAATTTTTCGGATTTTTTTAGGGATTTTTTGAAGACATTTTTGAAGAACTTCTTGGGAAAATTTTTGGGAATTTTTTGGGAATTTTTCCAAATTTTTTTTAGGGATTTTTTTGGAGACATTTTTGAAGAACTTGGGAAAATTTTTGGGAATTTTTTGGGAATTTTTCGGATTTTTTTTAGGGATTTTTTGGAGGCGTTTTTGAAGAATTTCTTGGGAAATTTTTAGGGAATTTTTTGGGATTTTTTCAGATTTTTTTTAGGGATTTTTTGGAGGCATTTTTGAAGAACTTCTTGGGAAATTTTTGGGAATTTTTTGGGAATTTTTCAGATTTTTTTTAGGGATTTTTTGGAGGCATTTTTGAAGAATTTCTTGGGAAATTTTTAAGGAATTTTTTGGGAATTTTTCCAAATTTTTTTTAGGGATTTTTTGGAGGCATTTTTGAAGAACTTGGGAAAATTTTTGGGAATTTTTTGGGAATTTTTCGGATTTTTTTTAGGGATTTTTTGGAGGCGTTTTTGAAGAATTGGGAGATTTTTAGGGAATTTTAGGGAATCTTTGGAAGTTTTTTGGGAATATTTTGGGAACCGCCGCATTGCCAGAACCTTCTCCGGACAAACCGCGGGAATTCCGGGGATTTTTGGGAATTTTTTTCCCAACTTTTTGGGGTTTCTTGGAATTTTTTTTCATTCCCCTTTTTTTTTTTTGGTCTCTTTCGGATTTTTTGGAATTTTTATGGGGTTTTTTTGAGGGATTTTTTGGGATTTTTTGACTCCAATTCTGCATTTTTTAGGATTTTTCGGGGGGGTTGGATTTTATTGGATTTTAATTTTTTTTTTCTAAGTTTTGGGGGAAATTTTGGGGGAATTTCTGGGGGAATTTTTGGATTTTTGAGGGGGAATTTTGCGGGGATTTTTCTGGGAATCTCTGGGAATCCTGGAAGAAGGCAGCGGGTTGGGAAATGTGGGAATTTGGGACTGAAATTGGGGATTTTTGGGGGAATTTTGGGGGAAAATTGGGATGGATTTTTGGGGGGATTTTTGGGGGGAATTCTGGGGGAATTTTTGGGGGAATTTTGGATTTTTGAGGGGGATTTTGGGAGGAATTTTGCGGGCATTTCTGGGAATCCGGGACTGGAATGTTGGGAAATTTGGGACTGAAATTGGGGATTTTTGGGGGGAATTTTGGATTTTTGAGGGGGATTTTGGGGGGAATTTTGGGGGAAATTTTGGTGGTTTTTTTTGATTTTTGCGGGAATTTTGTGGGGATTTTTGGCGGGGATTTTTGGGGGGAATCTCTGGGAATCCTGGACCACGGCAGCGGGTTGGGAAATGTGGGAATTTGGGACTGAAATTTGGGGATTTTTGGGGGTGTAGGTGATGGGGCTGATCCCAAATTTTTGTTGGAATTCCGGCAGCTTTTCATCACGGTGATGGACAAACTGCGGCTGGAGATCCGAGCCATGGACGAGGTGGGAGCGGGATTGGGGTGGGATTCCCCAAAAATCCCCCAAAAATCCCCCAAAATTGCCCAAAAATTGCCCTAAAATTCCCCAAAAAATCCCTAAAAAAATCCCCAAAAAATCCCCAAAAAATCCCTAAAAGTTCCCCAAATGTTCCCCCAGAAATCCCCCAAAAAATCCCCAAAAATTGCCCTAAAATTCCCCAAAAAATCCCTAAAAAAATCCCCAAAAAATCCCCCAAATTCCGCCAAAATTCCCCAAAAAATCCCAAAAAATTCCCCAAATTCTCAAAAAATTGCCCAAAAATTGCCCTAAAATTTCCCTAAAGTTCCCCAAAAAATCCCTAAAAAATCCCCAAAATATCCCCAAAAAATCCCCAAAAATTCCCCAAAAAATCCAAAAAAATTCCCCAAAAATTCAAAATTCTCAAAAAATTGCCCAAAAATTCCCCAAAAAAGTCCCTAAAAAATCCCCCCAAAATCCGAAAAAAGTCCCTAAAAGATCCTCAAAATTGCCCCAAAAATCCCTAAAAAATCCCAAAAAATTCCCGAAAAATTCCCAAAATTCCCCAAAAATTCCCCCAAAATTCCCCAGATTCCCCAAAAAAAATCCCCAAAAAATCCCCAAAATTCCTCCAAAAATTCCCCCCAAAAATCCCAAAAAATCCCTAAAAAATTCCTCAAAAATTCCCCCAAAAATCCAAAAAAATTCCCCAAAAAATTCCCCAAAAAATCCCTAAAAAATCCAAAAAAATCTCCCAAAAATCCTGAAAAACCCCTAAAAATTCCACAAAAAATCCCCAAAAATCCCTAAAAAATCCCTAAAAAAATCCCCAAAAATCCCTAAAAAATCCCCAAAAAATCCCTAAATATCCCCCAAAAAATCCCCAAAAATTTTCCAAAAATTCCCCAAAAATCCTCAAAAAATCCCCAAAAATCCCCCCAAATCCCCAAAACCCCCTAAAATAATCCCCTGAAAATCCCCCCAAAATTCCCAGAAATCCCCAAAAATCTCCAAAAATTCCCTTAAAAATCCCCAAAAATCCCCCAAAAATTTCCGAAAAATCCCTAGAAATTCCCCCAAAATCCCAAAAAATTCCCCCAAAATTTCCAAAAATTCCCCAAAATATCCCCCCAAAAACCCCCAAAAAATCTCCAAAAATCCCTAAAAAAATCCCCAATAAATCCCAAGAAAATCCCCAAAAATCCCCCAAATTCCCCAAAAAATTCCCAAAAATCCCCAAACATTCCCAAAAAAATCCCCAAAAATCCCCCCAAAAAATCAAAAAAATCCCTAAAAAATCCCCCAAAATTACCCAAAAAATCCCCAAAACATCCCCGAAATTCCCCAAAAAATCCCCAAAAATCCCTAAAAAATCCCCCCAAAAGTCCCACAAAATCTCTAAAAAATCTCCAAAAATCCCAAAAAATTCCCCAAAAATCCCCAAAAGCAACCCCAAAAAAATCCCCCAAAATTCCCCAAAAATCTCCCAAAATTCCCCCCAAAATCCCCCAAAATCCCCCAAAAAATCTCAAAAAAATCCCTAAAAATCCTCAAAAAATCCCCCAAAACCCCTAAAAAATCCCCCAAAAATTCCAAAAAAATCCCCAAAAATCCCCAAAAATCTCGAAAAATCCCCAAAATGCCCCAAAATCCCCCCAAACCTCCCCTAATCCCCAGATGCAGCCGGAGCTGCGGGAGCTGCTGGAGACCATGACCCGCATGAGCTCCCTGCCCCCACTGCCATTCCCAAATCCCCCATTCCTGGAATCCCAAATCGGCCCCAATTTCACTGCCAACTTCCCCAATTTCACCCCAGAATTCCCCAAAAATCCCCCACAATTCCCAAAAAATCCTCCAAAAAAATTCCCCCAAAAATCCCTGAAAAATCCCTAAAAAATCCCCCAAAATTCCCCAAAAAATGCCAAAAAATTCCCCCAAAAATCCCTAAAAATCCATTAAAAAATTCCTACAAAATTACCCAAAAAATCCCCAAAAATCCCCAAAAATCCCTTTAAAATCCCCCAAAATCCCCAAAAATTCCCCAAAAATCCCTTTAAAATCCCCAAAAAATTCCCCAAAATTTCCAAAAAAATCCCCAAAAATCCCTGAAAAATCCCTAAAAAAATCCCTGAAAAATCCCCGCAAAAATCCCTGAAAAATCCCTGAAAAATCTCCAAAAATCCTGAAAAAATCCCTTTAAAATCCCCCAAAAAATCCCCCAAAATTCCCCAAAAAATCCCCAAAAAATCCCCCAAAAATCCCCAAAAAATCCCTAAAAATCCCCAAAAATCCCTAAAAAATCCCCAAAAATCCCCCAAAAATCCCCAAAAAATCCCTAAAAATCCCCAAAAATCCTTAAAAATCCCCAAAAAATCCCCAAAAATCCCCAAAAAATCCCCCAAAATTCCCTAAAAATCCCTAAAAAATCTCCAAAAATTCCTAAGAAATCAATAACAAAATCCCCAAAATATCCCCAAATATCCCCCAAAAAATCCCAAAATATTCCCAAAAAATCCCCAAAAATCCTCCAAAAATCCTTAAAAAAATCCCCAAAAATCCTCAAAAAATCCCCCAAAACCCCAAAAAAACCCCCAAAAAATTCCAAAAAAATCCCAAAAAATCCCTAAAAATCCCAAAAAATTCCCAAAATCCCCCCAAACCTCCCCTAATCCCCAGATGCAGCCGGAGCTGCGGGAGCTGCTGGAGACCATGACCCGCATGAGCTCCCTGCCCCCACTGCCATTCCCAAATCCCCCATTCCTGGAATCCCAAATCGGCCCCAATTTCACTGCCAACTTCCCCAATTTCACCCCAGAATTCCCCAAAAATCCCCAAAAATCCTCAAAAAAAATTCCAAAAAATCCCCCAAAAATCCCCAAAAAATCCCGAAATTCCCCCAAAAATCCCAAAAAATCCCTAAAAAATCCCGATAAATTCCCCAAAAAATCCCAAAAATTTCCAAAAAAATGCCCAAAAAATCCCTTTAAAATTCCCCAAAAATCGCTTTAAAATCCCCCAAAAATCCCCCAAAATTTCCAAAAAAATCCCCCAAAATCCCCAAAAAATCCCTAAAAAATCCCCAAAAATCCCTAAAAAAATCCCTGAAAAATCCCCACAAAAATCCCACAGAATCCCTAAAAAATCCCGAAAAAATCCCCCAAAAAATCGCCTGAATCCCCAAAAAATCCCTGAAAAATCCCGAAAAATCTCAAAAAATCTCTAAAAAATCCCTAAAAAATAATTAAAAAAATCCCTAAAAATCCCTTTAAAATCCCCCAAAAATCCCAAAAAATTTCCAAAAAAATCCCCAAAAAATCCCTAAATATCCCCAAAAAATCCCCGAAAATTTCCAAAAAAATCCCCCAAAATTTCCAACAAAATCCCCAAAAAATCCCCAAAAATTCCCAAAAAATCCCCAAAAAATCCTAAAAAATCAATTAAAAATTTTCCAAAATATCCCCAAAAATCCCCCAAAATTCCCCCAAAAATCCCTAAAACAACCCCAAAAAAATCCCCCAAAATTCCCCAAAAATCTCCCAAAATTCCCCCCAAAATCCCCTAAAAAATCTCAAAAAAATCCCTAAAAATCCTCAAAAAATCCCCCAAAACCCCTAAAAAATCCCCCAAAAAATTCCAAAAAAATCCCCAAAAATCCCCAAAAATCCCGAAAAATCCCCAAAATGCCCCAAAATCCCCCCAAACCTCCCCTAATCCCCAGATCCAGCCGGACCTGCGGGAGCTGATGGAGACCATGACCCGCATGAGCTCCCTGCCCCCCGACTTCGAGGGCCGCCAGAAGGTGAACCAATGGTGAGCCCCCAAATCCCCCCAAAATCCCCCCAAAATCCCCCAAAATCCCCCAAATCCCGGCCATTCCGGGGATCCCGAGACCGTTCCTGGTGGGGGGATTTTTTGGTTTTTTTTTGGGTTTTTTTGGGGTTTTTTTGGGGGGGGGTTTTGGGGTTTTTTTTTTGTTTTTTTGGGGGGTTTTTTGGGGATTTTTGGTTTTTTTCTGGGTTTTTGGGGGTTTTTTTGGGGGGGTTTTTTGGGTTTTTTTTTTGTTTTTTGGGGTTTTTTTGGGGGAATTTTTTTGGGTTTTTTGGGTTTTTTGGGGGGATTTTTTTGGTTTTTTTGGGGTTTTTTGGGGGGGGTTGGGTTTTTTTGGGGGGATTTTTGGGTGTTTTTTTTTGTTTTTTGGGGGGGGTTTCTTTGGGTTTTTTTTGAGTTTTTTTTTGGTTTTTTGGGGGAGGGGGTTGGGGTTTTTTTGGTTTTTTTTTGTTTTTTTGGGGGGGATTTTTGTTTTTTTTTGTTTTTGTTTTTTTGGGGGTTTTTGGTTTTTTTTGGGTTTTTTTGCTTTTTTTTGTTGTTGTTGTTTTTTTGGGGGGGTTGTTTTTTTTGATTTTTGGGGGTTTTTTGAGTTTTTTTTGTTTTTTGGGGTTTTTTCGGGGTGTTTTTGGGTTTTTTTTTGGTTTTTTGGGTTTTTTTGGGTTTTTTTGGTTTTTTTGTTTGTTTTTTGTTTTTTTGGGTTTTTTGGGGTTTTTTTTGTGTTTTTTTGGGGTTTTTTGGGAGTTTTTTTGGGGTTTTGGGGGGTTTTTTGGGGGTTTTTTTTTGGGTTCTTTTGGGGTTTTTTTGGGTTTTTTTTGGGGGTTTTTTTTGGGTTTTTGGGGGGTTTTTTGGGGTTTTTTTGGGGGGTTTTTTTGGTTTTTTTTTGGTTTTTTTTTTGGTTTTTTGGGTGTTTTTTGGTTTTTTTTTGGGTTTTTGGGGGGTTTTTTGGTTTTTTTTTTGTGTTCTTTTGGGGGTTTTTTTGGGGGGTTTTTTTTGGTTTTTTTTTTGTTTTTTTGGGTTTTTTTGAAGTTTTTTGGGGGGTTTTTTTTTGGTTTTTTTGGGGGTTTTTTTGGTTTTTTTTTTTGTTTTTTTGGTTTTTTTTGAAGTTTTTTGGGTGTCCTTTTCCCTCGGGAACGGGGAATTCCGCAGGCTCCAGACCCTCAGCGCGATGTCGGCCTCGGATGAGTTGGACGATTCCCAGGTGCGGCAGATGCTCTTCGACCTCGAGTCCGCCTACAACGCCTTCAACCGCTTCCTGCACGCCTGAGCCCGGTTCGGACCAGTTCGGACCGGTTCGGACCAGTTCGGACCAGTTTGGACCAGTTGGGATCGGTTCGGACCGGTTAGCACTGGTTCAGATCGATTTGGATCCTTGGGATAATAAATGGGAAGCGCTGGGTCCCAAAAATCACCGAAATCTTGGATTAAACTGGGATTTACTGGGTCAAACTGGGAGCCATTCCCAGTTCAGACCAGCCCAGACCAGTTCAAACCAGTCCAGACCAGTTCAAACCAGTTCAGACCTGTTCACACCAGATCAATTTGGATCTTTGGGATAATAAATGGGAAGCGCCGGGTCCCAAAAATCACCGAAATCTTGGATTAAACTGGGATTTACTGGGTCAAACTGGGAGCCATTCCCAGTTCAGACCAGTTCAGACCGGTTCAAACCAGGTCAGACCAGTTTGGATCTTTGGGATAATAAATGGGAAGTGCTGGGTCCCAAAAATCACCGAAATCCTGGCTCAAACTGGGATTTACTGGATCAAACTGGGAGCCATTCCCAGTTCAGACCAGTCCAGACCAGTTCAGACCAGTTTGGATACTTGGGATAATAAATGGGAAGCGCTGGGTCCCAAAAATCACCGAAATCTTGGATTAAACTGGGATATACTGGGTCAAACTGGGAGCCATTCCCAGTTCATAACAGTTCAGACCAGTCTTGACTGGTTCAAACCAGGTCAGACCAGTTCAGACCAGTTCAGACCAGTTTGGACTGGGAGCAGTGGAAGCTTGGGATAATAAATGGGAAGTGCTGGACCCAAAAATCACCAAAATCTTGGATTAAACTGGGATTTACTGGGTCAAACTGGGAGCCATTCCCAGTTCAGACCAGTTCAGACCGGTTCAAACCAGGTCAGACCAGTCAAGACCAGTTCAGACCAGTTTGGATTGTTGGGATAATAAATGGGAAGCGCCGGGTCCCAAAAATCACCGAAATCTTGGATTAAACTGGGAATTACTGGGTCAAACTGGGAGCCATTCCAAGTTCAGACCAGTTCAGACCGGTTCAAACCAGGTCAGACCAGTCAAGACCAGTTCAGACCAGTTTGGACTGGGAGCGCTGGAGGTTTGGGATAATAAATGGGAAGCGCTGGGTCCCAAAAATCACCGAAATCTTGGATTAAACTGGGATTTACTGGGTCAAACTGGGAGCCATTCCCAGTTCAGACCAGTTCAGACTGGGTCACACCAGTTCAGACCAGTTTGGATCTTTGGGATAATAAATGGGAAGCGCTGGATCCCAAAAATCACCGAAATCCTGGCTCAAACTGGGATTTACTGGATCAAACTGGGAGCCATTCCCAGTTCAAACTGGTCCCACCCAGTTCAAACCAGTTCAGACCAGTTCAGACCAGTTTGGACTGGGAGCGCTGGAAGTTTGGGATAATAAATGGGAAGTGCTGGACCCAAAAATCACCGAAATCTTGGATTAAACTGGGATTTACTGGGTCAAACTGGGAGCCATTCCCAGTTCAGACCAGTTCAGACCGGTTCAAACCAGGTCAGACCAGTCAAGACCAGTTCAGACCAGTTTGGACTGGGAGCGCTGGAAGTTTGGGATAATAAATGGGAAGCGCTGGGTCCCAAAAATCACCGAAATCTTGGATTAAACTGGGATTTACTGGGTCAAACTGGGAGCCATTCCCAGTTCAGACCAGTTCAGACTGGGTCACACCAGTTCAGACCGGTTTGGATCCTCGGGATAATAAATGGGAAGCGCTGGATCCCAAAAATCACCGAAATCCTGGCTCAAACTGGGATTTACTGGATCAAACTGGGATTTACTGGATCGAATTGGGAGCTATTCCCAGTTCAGACCAGCCCAGACCAGTTCAAACCAGTCCAGACCAGTTCAAACCAGTTCAGACCAGTTTGGATCTTTGGGATAATAAATGGGAAGTGCTGGGTCCCAAAAATCACCGAAATCTTGGATTAAACTGGGATTTACTGGGTCAAACTGGGAGCCATTCCCAGTTCAGACCAGTTCAGACCGGTTCAAACCAGGTCAGACCAGTCAAGACCAGTTCAGACCAGTTTGGACTGGGAGCGCTGGAGGTTTGGGATAATAAATGGGAAGCGCTGGGTCCCAAAAATCACCGAAATCTTGGATTAAACTGGGATTTACTGGATCAAACTGGGAGCCATTCCCAGTTCAGACCAGTCCGGACCAGTTCAAACCAGTCCAGACCACTCCAGACCAGTTCAGACCAGTTCAGACTGGTTTGGACTGGGAGCGCTGGAAGTTTGGGATAATGAACAGGATGAGCCCGATCCCAAAAATCCCCGAAATCCTGCGTCCAACTGGGATTTACTGGATCAAACTGGGATTTACTGGATCGAATTGGGAGCTATTCCCAGTTCAGACCAGCCCAAACCAGTTCAAACCAGTCCAGACCAGTTCAAACCAGTTCAGACCTGTTCACACCAGATCAATTTGGATCTTTGGGATAATAAATGGGAAGCGCTGGGTCCCAAAAATCACCGAAATCTTGGATTAAACTGGGATTTACTGGGTCAAACTGGGAGCCATTCCCAGTTCAGACCAGTTCAGACTGGGTCACACCAGTTCAGACCGGTTTGGATCCTCGGGATAATAAATGGGAAGCGCTGGATCCCAAAAGTCACCGAAATCCTGGCTCAAACTGGGATTTACAGGATCAAACTGGGAGCCATTCCCAGTTCAAACTGGTCCCTCCCAGTTCAAACCAGTTCAGACCAGTTTAGACTGGGAGCGCTGGAAGTTTGGGATAATGAACAGGATGAGCCCGATCCCAAAAATGCCCGAAATCCTGGATCCAACTGGGATTTACTGGATCAAACTGGGAGCCATTCCCAGTTCAGACCAGTCCGGACCGGTTCAAACCAGTCCAGACCACTCCAGACCAGTTCAGACTGGTTTGGACTGGGAGCGCTGGAAGTTTGGGATAATGAACAGGATGAGCCCGATCCCAAAAATGCCCGAAATCCTGGATCCAACTGGGATTTACTGGATCAAACTGGGAGCCATTCCCAGTTCAAACCAGTTCAGACCAGTTCAGACCAGTTCAGACCGGTTTGGACTGGGAGCGCTGGAAGTTTGGGATAATAAAGGGGAAGCACCGGGTCCCAAAAATCACCGAAATCTTGGATTAACCTGGGATTTACTGGGTCAAACTGGGAGCCATTCCCAGTTCAGACCAGTTCAGACTGGGTCACACCAGTTCAGACCAGTTTGGATCTTTGGGATAGTAAATGGGAAGTGCTGGGTCCCAAAAATCACCGAAATCCTGGCTCAAACTGGGATTTACTGGATCAAACTGGGAGCCATTCCCAGTTCAGACCAGTCCAGACCAGTTCAGACCAGTTTGGATACTTGGGATAATAAATGGGAAGCGCTGGGTCCCAAAAATCACCGAAATCTTGGATTAAACTGGGATATACTGGGTCAAACTGGGAGCCATTCCCAGTTCATAACAGTTCAGACCAGTCTTGACTGGTTCAAACCAGGTCAGACCAGTTCAGACCAGTTCAGACCAGTTTGGACTGGGAGCAGTGGAAGCTTGGGATAATAAATGGGAAGTGCTGGACCCAAAAATCACCAAAATCTTGGATTAAACTGGGATTTACTGGGTCAAACTGGGAGCCATTCCCAGTTCAGACCAGTTCAGACCGGTTCAAACCAGGTCAGACCAGTCAAGACCAGTTCAGACCAGTTTGGATTGTTGGGATAATAAATGGGAAGCGCCGGGTCCCAAAAATCACCGAAATCTTGGATTAAACTGGGAATTACTGGGTCAAACTGGGAGCCATTCCCAGTTCAGACCAGTTCAGACCGGTTCAAACCAGGTCAGACCAGTCAAGACCAGTTCAGACCAGTTTGGACTGGGAGCGCTGGAGGTTTGGGATAATAAATGGGAAGCGCTGGGTCCCAAAAATCACCGAAATCTTGGATTAAACTGGGATTTACTGGGTCAAACTGGGAGCCATTCCCAGTTCAGACCAGTTCAGACTGGGTCACACCAGTTCAGACCAGTTTGGATCTTTGGGATAATAAATGGGAAGCGCTGGATCCCAAAAATCACCGAAATCCTGGCTCAAACTGGGATTTACTGGATCAAACTGGGATTTACTGGATCGAATTGGGAGCTATTCCCAGTTCAGACCAGCCCAGACCAGTTCAAACCAGTCCAGACCAGTTCAAACCAGTTCAGACCAGTTTGGATCTTTGGGATAATAAATGGGAAGTGCTGGGTCCCAAAAATCACTGAAATCTTGGATTAAACTGGGATTTACTGGGTCAAACTGGGAGCCATTCCCAGTTCAGACCAGTTCAGACCGGTTCAAACCAGGTCAGACCAGTCAAGACCAGTTCAGACCAGTTTGGACTGGGAGCGCTGGAGGTTTGGGATAATAAATGGGAAGCGCTGGGTCCCAAAAATCACCGAAATCTTGGATTAAACTGGGATTTACTGGGTCAAACTGGGAGCCATTCCCAGTTCAGACCAGTTCAGACTGGGTCACACCAGTTCAGACCAGTTTGGATCTTTGGGATAATAAATGGGAAGCGCTGGATCCCAAAAATCACCGAAATCCTGGCTCAAACTGGGATTTACTGGATCAAACTGGGAGCCATTCCCAGTTCAAACTGGTCCCACCCAGTTCAAACCAGTTCAGACCAGCCCAGACCAGTTCAAACCAGTCCAGACCAGTTCAAACCAGTTCAGACCTGTTCACACCAGATCAATTTGGATCTTTGGGATAATAAATGGGAAGCGCTGGGTCCCAAAAATCACCGAAATCTTGGATTAAACTGGGATTTACTGGGTCAAACTGGGAGCCATTCCCAGTTCAGACCAGTTCAGACCGGTTCAAACCAGGTCAGACCAGTTCAGACCAGTTCAGACCAGTTTGGACTGGGAGCGCTGGAGGTTTGGGATAATAAATGGGAAGCGCTGGGTCCCAAAAATCACCGAAATCTTGGATTAAACTGGGATTTACTGGGTCAAACTGGGAGCCATTCCCAGTTCAGACCAGTTCAGACCGGTTCAAACCAGGTCAGACCAGTCAAGACCAGTTCAGACCAGGTTGGACTGGGAGCGCTGGAAGTTTGGGATAATAAATGGGAAGCGCTGGGTCCCAAAAATCACCGAAATCTTGGATTAAACTGGGATTTACTGGGTCAAACTGGGAGCCATTCCCAGTTCAGACCAGTTCAGACTGGGTCACACCAGTTCAGACCGGTTTGGATCCTCGGGATAATAAATGGGAAGTGCTGGATCCCAAAAATCACCGAAATCCTGGCTCAAACTGGGATTTACTGGATCAAACTGGGATTTACTGGATCGAATTGGGAGCTATTCCCAGTTCAGACCAGCCCAGACCAGTTCAAACCAGTCCAGACCAGTTCAAACCAGTTCAGACCAGTTTGGATCTTTGGGATAATAAATGGGAAGTGCTGGGTCCCAAAAATCACCGAAATCTTGGATTAAACTGGGATTTACTGGGTCAAACTGGGAGCCATTCCCAGTTCAGACCAGTTCAGACCGGTTCAAACCAGGTCAGACCAGTCAAGACCAGTTCAGACCAGTTTGGACTGGGAGCGCTGGAGGTTTGGGATAATAAATGGGAAGCGCTGGGTCCCAAAAATCACCGAAATCTTGGATTAAACTGGGATTTACTGGATCAAACTGGGAGCCATTCCCAGTTCAGACCAGTCCGGACCAGTTCAAACCAGTCCAGACCACTCCAGACCAGTTCAGACCAGTTCAGACTGGTTTGGACTGGGAGCGCTGGAAGTTTGGGATAATGAACAGGATGAGCCCGATCCCAAAAATCCCCGAAATCCTGCGTCCAACTGGGATTTACTGGATCAAACTGGGATTTACTGGATCGAATTGGGAGCTATTCCCAGTTCAGACCAGCCCAAACCAGTTCAAACTAGTCCAGACCAGTTCAAACCAGTTCAGACCTGTTCACACCAGATCAATTTGGATCTTTGGGATAATAAATGGGAAGCGCTGGGTCCCAAAATTCACCGAAATCTTGGATTAAACTGGGATTTACTGGGTCAAACTGGGAGCCATTCCCAGTTCAGACCAGTTCAGACTGGGTCACACCAGTTCAGACCGGTTTGGATCCTCGGGATAATAAATGGGAAGTGCTGGATCCCAAAAGTCACCGAAATCCTGGCTCAAACTGGGATTTACTGGATCAAACTGGGAGCCATTCCCAGTTCAAACTGGTCCCTCCCAGTTCAAACCAGTTCAGACCAGTTCAGACCAGTTTGGACTGGGAGTGCTGGAAGTTTGGGATAATAAAGGGGAAGCGCTGGGTCCCAAAAATCACCAAAATCTTGGATCCAACTGGGATTTAGTGGATCAAACTGGGAGCCATTCCCAGTTCAACCCAGTTCAGACCAGTCCCTCCCAGTTCAAACCAGGTCAGACCAGTTCAGACCAGTTTGGACTGGGAGCGCTGGAAGTTTGGGATAATAAATGGGAAGCGCTGGGTCCCAAAAATCACCGAAATCTTGGATTAAGCTGGGATTTACTGGGTCAAACTGGGAGCCATTCCCAGTTCAGACCAGTCTTGACTGGTTCAAACCAGGTCAGACCAGTTCAGACCAGTTCAGACCAGTTTGGACTGGGAGCAGTGGAAGCTTGGGATAATAAATGGGAAGTGCTGGACCCAAAAATCACCAAAATCTTGGATTAAACTGGGATTTACTGGGTCAAACTGGGAGCCATTCCCAGTTCAGACCAGTTCAGACCGGTTCAAACCAGGTCAGACCAGTCAAGACCAGTTCAGACCAGTTTGGATTGTTGGGATAATAAATGGGAAGCGCCGGGTCCCAAAAATCACCGAAATCTTGGATTAAACTGGGAATTACTGGGTCAAACTGGGAGCCATTCCAAGTTCAGACCAGTTCAGACCGGTTCAAACCAGGTCAGACCAGTCAAGACCAGTTCAGACCAGTTTGGACTGGGAGCGCTGGAGGTTTGGGATAATAAATGGGAAGCGCTGGGTCCCAAAAATCACCGAAATCTTGGATTAAACTGGGATTTACTGGGTCAAACTGGGAGCCATTCCCAGTTCAGACCAGTTCAGACTGGGTCACACCAGTTCAGACCAGTTTGGATCTTTGGGATAATAAATGGGAAGCGCCGGGTCCCAAAAATCACCGAAATCCTGGCTCAAACTGGGATTTACTGGATCAAACTGGGAGCCATTCCCAGTTCAAACTGGTCCCACCCAGTTCAAACCAGTTCAGACCAGTTCAGACCAGTTTGGACTGGGAGCGCTGGAAGTTTGGGATAATAAATGGGAAGTGCTGGACCCAAAAATCACCGAAATCTTGGATTAAACTGGGATTTACTGGGTCAAACTGGGAGCCATTCCCAGTTCAGACCAGTTCAGACTGGGTCACACCAGTTCAGACCGGTTTGGATCCTCGGGATAATAAATGGGAAGCGCTGGATCCCAAAAATCACCGAAATCCTGGCTCAAACTGGGATTTACTGGATCAAACTGGGATTTACTGGATCGAATTGGGAGCTATTCCCAGTTCAGACCAGCCCAGACCAGTTCAAACCAGTCCAGACCAGTTCAAACCAGTTCAGACCAGTTTGGATCTTTGGGATAATAAATGGGAAGTGCTGGGTCCCAAAAATCACCGAAATCTTGGATTAAACTGGGATTTACTGGGTCAAACTGGGAGCCATTCCCAGTTCAGACCAGTTCAGACCGGTTCAAACCAGGTCAGACCAGTCAAGACCAGTTCAGACCAGTTTGGACTGGGAGCGCTGGAGGTTTGGGATAATAAATGGGAAGCGCTGGGTCCCAAAAATCACCGAAATCTTGGATTAAACTGGGATTTACTGGATCAAACTGGGAGCCATTCCCAGTTCAGACCAGTCCGGACCAGTTCAAACCAGTCCAGACCACTCCAGACCAGTTCAGACCAGTTCAGACTGGTTTGGACTGGGAGCGCTGGAAGTTTGGGATAATGAACAGGATGAGCCCGATCCCAAAAATCCCCGAAATCCTGCGTCCAACTGGGATTTACTGGATCAAACTGGGATTTACTGGATCGAATTGGGAGCTATTCCCAGTTCAGACCAGCCCAAACCAGTTCAAACCAGTCCAGACCAGTTCAAACCAGTTCAGACCTGTTCACACCAGATCAATTTGGATCTTTGGGATAATAAATGGGAAGCGCTGGGTCCCAAAATTCACCGAAATCTTGGATTAAACTGGGATTTACTGGGTCAAACTGGGAGCCATTCCCAGTTCAGACCAGTTCAGACTGGGTCACACCAGTTCAGACCGGTTTGGATCCTCGGGATAATAAATGGGAAGCGCTGGATCCCAAAAGTCACCGAAATCCTGGCTCAAACTGGGATTTACAGGATCAAACTGGGAGCCATTCCCAGTTCAAACTGGTCCCTCCCAGTTCAAACCAGTTCAGACCAGTTCAGACCAGTTTGGACTGGGAGCGCTGGAAGTTTGGGATAATAAATGGGAAGTGCTGGACCCAAAAATCACCGAAATCTTGGATTAAACTGGGATTTACTGGATCAAACTGGGAGCCATTCCCAGTTCAAACTGGTCCCTCCCAGTTCAAACCAGTTCAGACCAGTTTAGACTGGGAGCGCTGGAAGTTTGGGATAATGAACAGGATGAGCCCGATCCCAAAAATGCCCGAAATCCTGGATCCAACTGGGATTTACTGGATCAAACTGGGAGCCATTCCCAGTTCAGACCAGTCCGGACCGGTTCAAACCAGTCCAGACCACTCCAGACCAGTTCAGACTGGTTTGGACTGGGAGCGCTGGAAGTTTGGGATAATGAACAGGATGAGCCCGATCCCAAAAATGCCCGAAATCCTGGATCCAACTGGGATTTACTGGATCAAACTGGGAGCCATTCCCAGTTCAAACCAGTTCAGACCAGTTCAGACCAGTTCAGACCGGTTTGGACTGGGAGCGCTGGAAGTTTGGGATAATAAAGGGGAAGCACCGGGTCCCAAAAATCACCGAAATCTTGGATTAACCTGGGATTTACTGGGTCAAACTGGGAGCCATTCCCAGTTCAGACCAGTTCAGACTGGGTCACACCAGTTCAGACCAGTTTGGATCTTTGGGATAATAAATGGGAAGTGCTGGGTCCCAAAAATCACCGAAATCCTGGCTCAAACTGGGATTTACTGGATCAAACTGGGAGCCATTCCCAGTTCAGACCAGTCCAGACCAGTTCAGACCAGTTTGGATACTTGGGATAATAAATGGGAAGCGCTGGGTCCCAAAAATCACCGAAATCTTGGATTAAACTGGGATATACTGGGTCAAACTGGGAGCCATTCCCAGTTCATAACAGTTCAGACCAGTCTTGACTGGTTCAAACCAGGTCAGACCAGTTCAGACCAGTTCAGACCAGTTTGGACTGGGAGCAGTGGAAGCTTGGGATAATAAATGGGAAGTGCTGGACCCAAAAATCACCAAAATCTTGGATTAAACTGGGATTTACTGGGTCAAACTGGGAGCCATTCCCAGTTCAGACCAGTTCAGACCGGTTCAAACCAGGTCAGACCAGTCAAGACCAGTTCAGACCAGTTTGGACTGGGAGCGCTGGAGGTTTGGGATAATAAATGGGAAGCGCTGGGTCCCAAAAATCACCGAAATCTTGGATTAAACTGGGATTTACTGGGTCAAACTGGGAGCCATTCCCAGTTCAGACCAGTTCAGACTGGGTCACACCAGTTCAGACCGGTTTGGATCCTCGGGATAATAAATGGGAAGCGCTGGATCCCAAAAGTCACCGAAATCCTGGCTCAAACTGGGATTTACTGGATCAAACTGGGAGCCATTCCCAGTTCAAACTGGTCCCTCCCAGTTCAAACCAGTTCAGACCAGTTCAGACCAGTTTGGACTGGGAGTGCTGGAAGTTTGGGATAATAAAGGGGAAGCGCTGGATCCCAAAAATCACCAAAATCTTGGATCCAACTGGGATTTAGTGGATCAAACTGGGAGCCATTCCCAGTTCAACCCAGTTCAGACCAGTCCTGACCTGTTCAAACCAGGTCAGACCAGTTCAGACCAGTTTGGACTGGGAGCGCTGGAAGTTTGGGATAATAAATGGGAAGCGCTGGGTCCCAAAAATCAC
The DNA here is from genome assembly GCF_041296385.1 of Aphelocoma coerulescens. Lineage (NCBI taxonomy): Eukaryota > Metazoa > Chordata > Aves > Passeriformes > Corvidae > Aphelocoma > Aphelocoma coerulescens. Next base: position 183,983 of record NW_027183563.1, on the reverse strand, counting down.
CGAAATCTTGGATTAAGCTGGGATTTACTGGGTCAAACTGGGAGCCATTCCCAGTTCAGACCAGTTCAGACCAGTTCAGACTGGTTCAAACCAGTTCAGACCAGTTCAGACCAGTTCAGACCAGTTCAGACTTGGTCACACCAGTTCAGACCAGTTTGGATCCTTGGGATAATAAAGGGGAAGCGCTGGATCCCAAAAATCACCGAAATCCTGGATCAAACTGGGATTTACTGGATCAAATTGGGATTTACTGGATCAAACTGGGAGCCATTCCCAGTTCAAACCAGCTCAGACCAGTTCAGACCGGTTCAAACCAGGTCAGACCAGTTCAGACCAGTTTGGACTGGGAGCGCTGGAAGTTTGGGATAATAAATGGGAAGTGCTGGACCCAAAAATCCCCGAAATCCTGGATCAAACTGGGATTTACTGGGTCAAACTGGGAGCCATTCCCAGTTCAAACCAGTTCAGACCATTTCAGACCGGTTCAAACCAGGTCAGACCAGTTCAGACCAGTTCAGACCAGTTTGGACTGGGAGCGCTGGAAGTTTGGGATAATGAACAGGATGAGCCCGATCCCAAAAATCACCGAAATCCTGGATCCAACTGGGATTTACTGGATCAAACTGGGATTTACTGGATCAAACTGGGAGCCATTCCCAGTTCAGACCAGTTCAGAGCAGTTCCGACCAGTTTGGACTGGGAGCGCTGGAAGTTTGGGATAATAAATGGGAAGTGCTGGACCCAAAAATCCCGGATCAAACTGGGATTTACTGGATCAAACTGGGAGCCATTCCCAGTTCAGACCAGTCCAGACCAGTCCAAACAAGATCAGACCAGTCCAGACCAGTCTAGACCAGTTCAAACCAGTTCAGACCAGTTTGGATCCTCGGGATAATAAAGGGGAAGCGCTGGATCCCCAAAATCACCGAAATCCTGAATCCAACTGGGATTTACTGGATTAAACTGGGAGCCCCCGGATCAAACTGGGAGCTCCTGGATCAAACTGGGAACCTCCCAGTCCAAACCAGTCCAAACCAGTCTCTCACGGAGAGCCACAAATCCCGTCCTGGATTTTTCTGGAGCCGCTGGATCCGACTGGGATTTATTGGATCGAACTGGGAGCCCCTGGATCAAACTGGGAACCTCCCAGTCCAAACCAGTCCAAACCAGTCCCTCATGGAGAGCCACACATCCTGGATTTTTCCGGAACCGCTGGATCAAACTGGGATTTATTGGATCAAACTGGGATTTATTGGATCCAACTGGGAACTCCTGGGTCAAACTGGGAACCTCCCAGTCCCTCCCAGTCACTCACGGAGAGCCACAAATCCCGTCCTGGATTTTTTTGGAGCCACTGGATTCAACTGGAATTTATTGGATCAAACTGGGATTTATTGGATCGAACTGGGATTTATTGGATCAAACTGGGAACTCCTGGATCAAACTGGGAACCTCCCAGTCTAACCAGTCCAAACCAGTCCCTCCCAGTCCCCTCAGGGCTCTTCCAGAGGTGGCGCTTGGAGAGCCGCAAATCCCGTCCTGGATTTTCCTGAGCCACTGGATCCGACTGGGATTTATTGGATCAAACTGGGAGCCGCTGGATCCAACTGTGAACTCTTGGATCAAACTGGGAACCTCCCAGTCCAAACCAGTCCCTCACGGAGAGCCGCAAATCCTGTCCTGGATTTTCTGGAGCTGCTGGATCCGACTGGGATTTATTGGTTCGAACTGGGATTTATTGGATCCAACTGGGATTTATTGGATCGAACTGGGATTTATTGGATCCAACTGGGAGCTCCTGGATCAAACTGGGAACCTCCCAGTCCAAACCAGTGGCTCCCAGTCCATCCCAGTTGCCCCTCAGGGTCCCTTCCAGAGCCGCCTCCCGGGCAGCCGCAAATCCCGTCCTGGATTTTCCGGAGTTGCTGGATCTGACTGGGATTTATTGGATCAAACTGGGATTTATTGGATCGAACTGGGAGGTCCTGGATCAAACTGGGAACTCCTGGATCAAACTGGGAACCTCCCAGTCCAAACCAGTCCCTCCCAGTCCCCTCAGGGCTCTTCCAGAGGTGGCGCTTGGAGAGCCGCAAATCCCGTCCTGGATTTTCCGGAGCCGCTGGATCCGACTGGGATTTATTGGATCGAACTGGGAGCTGCTGGATCAAACTGGGAACCTCCCAGTCCAAACCAGTTCACACCAGTCTGGACCAGTCCCTCACGGAGAGCTGCAAATCCCATCCTGTATTTTCCGGAGCCACTGGATTCAACTGGAATTTATTGAGTCAAACTGGGATTTATTGGATCGAACTGGGAACTCCTGGATCAAACTGGGATTTATTGGATCCAACTGGGAACTCCTGGATCAAACTGGGAACCTCCCAGTCCAAACCAGTGGCTCCCAGTCCATCCCAGTTACCCCTCATGGTCCCTTCCAGAGCCGCCTCCCGGGCAGCCGCAAATCCCGTCCTGGATTTTCCTGAGTCGCTGGATCAAACTGGGATTTATTGGATCCAACTGGGATTTATTGGATCAAACTGGGAGCTCCTGGATCCAACTGGGAACCTCCCAGTCCAAACCAGTGGCTCCCAGTCCATCCCAGTTGCCCCTCAGGGTCCCTTCCAGAGCCGCCTCCCGGGCAGCCGCAAATCCCGGATTTTCCCGGTGCTCCGCCTCCACGTGGCCTCATCCACATCCCGAACTCCGCATCCTGCGGGGGGAATTCGGGGAATTTTTGGGAATTTTGGGGAATTTTTGGGAATTCCGGGTGGGGGTGGAGGGGGAGGTGACGCCGATGACGTCACAGGGAGGTGCCCCACCCCTCCCCCACCCCCATTCCCACCTGCCAAGCTCAGGAATTCCAAGCCCCGGCTCCGTTTTTCCAGCGCTTCCAGAAGGATCCGCAGGGATCCGGCGCCGATCCCGGCATTGGCCGAGAGCTCCAAGGACACCAGGGAGGGACAGCGGGCCAGGGACCTGGGCCAGTGGGCAACCGGGGCTGGCACCGGGGCCACCGCGGTGGTCCCAAAGTCCCCTCGGTGGCCCCAAGGCCCCCTCGGTGGCCCTGAAGTCCCCTCGGTGGCCCGAATGTTCTCTTGGTGGCCCCAATGTCGCCTTGGTGGCCCCAAAGTCCCCTCAGTGGCCCCGAAGTCCCCTTGGTGGCCCCAATGTCGCCTTGGTGGCCCCAAAGTCCCCTCAGTGGCCCCGAAGTCCCCTCGGTGGCCCCTAAGTTCTCTTGGTGGCCCCTAAGTTCTCTTGGTGGCCCCAAAGTCCCCTCAGTGGCCCCAATGTCCTCATGGTGGCCCCTAAGTCCCCTCGGTGGCCCCAATGTTCTCTTGGTGGCCCCAATGTCCTTGTGGTGGCCCCGAAGTCCTCTTGGTGGCTCCAAGGTCCCCTTGGTGGCCCCAATGTCCCCTTGGTGGCCCCTAAGTTCTCTTGGTGGCTCCAAGGTCCCCTCGGTGGCCCCAAGGTCCCCTCGGTGGCCCCAAGGTCCTCTTGGTGGCCCCGAAGTCCTCTTGGTGGCCCCAAGGTCCCCTCGGTGGCCCGAATGTTCTCTTGGTGGCCCCGAAGTCCCCTTGGTGGCCCCAAAGTCCCCTTGGTAGCCCCTAAGTTCTCTTGGTGGCCCCAAGGTTCTCTTGGTGGCCCGAATGTTCTCGTGGTGGTCCCAAAGTCCCCTCGGTGGCCCCTAAGTTCTCGTGGTGGCCCCTAAGTTCTCTTGGTGGCCCCAAGGTCCTCTTGGTGGCCCCTAAGTCCTCTTGGTGGCCCCAATGTCCCCTTGGTGGCCCGAATGTTCTCTTGGTGGCCCCAATGTCCTCGTGGTGGCCCCAAAGTCCTCATGGTGGCCCCTAAGTTCTCTTGGTGGCTCCAAGGTCCCCTCAGTGGCCCCAAGGTCCCCTCGGTGGCCCCGAAGTCCCCTTAGTGGCCCGAATGTTCTCGTGGTGGTCCCAAAGTCCCCTCGGAGGCCCCAAGGTCCTCTTGGTGGCCCCTAAGTTCTCTTGGTGGCCCCAAGGTCCTCTTAGTGGCCCCAAAGTCCTCATGGTGGCCCCAAAGTCCCCTTGGTGGCTCCTAAGTTCTCTTGGTGGCCCCAATGTCCCCTTGGTGGCCCCTAAGTTCTCTTGGTGGCCCCAAGGTCCTCGTGGTGCCCCGAAGTCCCCTCAGTGGCCCCAAAGTCCTTTTGGTGGCCCCAAAGTCCCCTCCGTGGCCCCTAAGTTCTCTTGGTGGCCCCAAAGTCCCCTCGGTGGCCCCAAAGTCCTCTTGGTGGCCCGAATGTTCTCATGGTGGCCCCAAAGTCCTCTCAGTGGCCCCAAAGTCCCCTCGGTGTCCCCAGGGCCGTTCCCATCCATCCCAGAGTTCCCATGGGATGAAGGGTCTGGATTCCCCTGCCAGGACCCCAAAGTGTCCCCTCGGTGTCCCCAAGGAGGACCCCAAAGTGTCCCCAAAGTGTCCCCAGGGAGGTCCCCAAAGTGTCCCCAAATGGTTCCCGGTGTCCCCAGGGCCGTTCCTGTCAATCCCAGAGTTCCCATGGGATGAAGGGTCCGGATTCCCCTGCCAGGACCCCAAAGTGACACAAGGGGTCCTCAAGGATGACCCCAAAGTGTCCCCAAATGGTCCCCAAGGACGACCCCAAAGTGTCCCCAAGGAGGACCCCAAGGTGTCCCCAAATGGTTCCCGGTGTCCCCAGGGCCGTTCCCATCAATCCCAGAGTTCCCATGGGATGAAGGGTCCGGATTCCCCTGCCAGGACCCCAAAGTGTCCCCGAAGCCCCCAAGGATGAGCCCAAAGTGTCCCCAGGAAGGTCCCCAAGGACGACCCCAAAGTGTCCCCAAGGAGGACCCCAAAGTGTCCCCAGGAAGGTCCCAGTGTCCCCAAAGATGACCCCAAAGTGTCCCCAAATGGTTCCCGGTGTCCCCAGGGCCGTTCCCGTCAATCCCAGAGTTCCCATGGAATGAAGGGTTCGGATTCCCCTGCCAGGACCTCAAAGTGTCCCCGATGTCCCCAGGGAGGACCCCAAAGTGTCCCCAAGGATGACCCCAAAGTGTCCCCAAAGTGTCCCCAAGGAGGACCCCAAAGTGTCCCCAAATGGTTCCCAGTGTCCCCAGGGCCGTTCCCATCAATCCCAGAGTACCCACGGGATGAAGGGTCTGGATTCCCCTGCCAGGACCCCAAAGTGTCCCCAATGTCCCCAAGGACGACCCCAAAGTGTCCCCAAGGTGTCCCCAAGGATGACCCCAAGGTGACCCCGAGGTGTTCCCAAGGATGACCCCAAAGTGTCCCCAAATGGTTCCCGGTGTCCCCAGGGCCGTTCCCGTCAATCCCAGAGTTCCCACGGGATGAAGGATCCGGATTCCCCTGCCAGGACCCCAAAGTGACACAAGGAGTCCCCAAGGATGAGCCCAAAGTGTCCCCAGGAAGGTCCCCAAGGATGACCCCAAAGTGTCCCCAAATGGTTCCCGGTGTCCCCAGGGCCGTTCCCATCCATCCCAGAGTTCCCATGGAATGAAGGGTTCGGATTCCCCTGCCAGGACCTCAAAGTGTCCCCGATGTCCCCAAGGAGGACCCCAAAGTGTCCCCAAGGATGACCCCAAAGTGTCCCCAATGTGTCCCCAAGGAGGACCCCAAAGTGTCCCCAAATGGTTCCCAGTGTCCCCAGGGCTGTTCCCGGCATTCCCAGAGTTCCCATGGGATGAAGGATCTGGATTCCCCTGCCAGGACCCCAAAGTGTCCCCGAAGCCCCCAAGGAGGACCCCAAAGTGTCCCCAAGGATGACACCAAAGTGTCCCCAAGGTGTCCCCAAGGATGACCCCAAAGTGTCCCCAAATGGTTCCCAGTGTCCCCAGGGCCGTTCCTGTCAATCCCAGAGTTCCCATGGGATGAAGGGTCCGGATTCCCCTGCCAGGACCCCAAAGTGTCCCCGAAGCCCCCAAGGAGGACCCCAAAGTGTCCCCAGGAAGGTCCCAGTGTCCCCAAGGAGGACCCCAAGGTGTCCCCAAATGGTTCCCGGTGTCCCCAGGGCCGTTCCTGTCAATCCCAGAGTTCCCATGGGATGAAGGGTCTGGATTCCCCTGCCAGGACCCCAAAGTGACCCCGAAGCCCCCAAGGATGAGCCCAAAGTGTCCCCAATGTGTCCCCAAGGCCGACCCCAAAGTGTCCCCAAATGGTTCCTGGTGTCCCCAGGGCCGTTCCCATCAATCCCAGAGTTCCCATGGGATGAAGGGTTCGGATTCCCCTGCCAGGACCTCAAAGTGTCCCCGATGTCCCCAAGGAGGACCCCAAAGTGTCCCCAAGGATGACCCCAAAGTGTCCCCAATGTGTCCCCAAGGAGGACCCCAAAGTGTCCCCAAATGGTTCCCAGTGTCCCCAGGGCTGTTCCCGGCATTCCCAGAGTTCCCATGGGATGAAGGATCTGGATTCCCCTGCCAGGACCCCAAAGTGTCCCCGAAGCCCCCAAGGAGGACCCCAAAGTGTCCCCAAGGATGACACCAAAGTGTCCCCAAGGTGTCCCCAAGGATGACCCCAAAGTGTCCCCAAATGGTTCCTGGTGTCCCCAGGGCCGTTCCCATCAATCCCAGAGTTCCCATGGGATGAAGGGTCCGGATTCCCCTGCCAGGACCCCAAAGTGACCCCAGGAAGGTCCCCAAGGACGACCCCAAAGTGTCCCCAAGGTGTCCCCAAGGATGACCCCAAGGTGACCCCGAGGTGTTCCCAAGGAGGACCCCAAAGTGTCCCCAAATGGTTCCCGGTGTCCCCAGGGCCGTTCCCATCAATCCCAGAGTTCCCATGGAATGAAGGGTTCGGATTCCCCTGCCAGGACCTCAAAGTGTCCCCGATGTCCCCAAGGAGGACCCCAAAGTGTCCCCAAGGATGACCCCAAAGTGTCCCCAAAGTGTCCCCAAGGAGGACCCCAAAGTGTCCCCAAATGGTTCCCAGTGTCCCCAGGGCCGTTCCCATCAATCCCAGAGTTCCCATGGGATGAAGGGTCTGGATTCCCCTGCCAGGACCCCAAAGTGTCCCCAAGGTGTCCCCAAGGATGACCCCAAAGTGTCCCCAAGGTGTCCCCAAGGATGACCCCAAGGTGTCCCCAAGGTGTCCCCAAGGATGACCCCAAAGTGTCCCCAAATGGTTCCCGGTGTCCCCAGGGCCGTTCCCATCAATCCCAGAGTTCCCATGGGATGAAGGATTTGGATTCCCCTTCCAGGACCCCAAAGTGTCCCCGAAGCCCCCAAGGAGGACCCCAAAGTGTCCCCAAGGATGACACCAAAGTGTCCCCAAGGTGTCCCCAAGGATGACCCCAAAGTGTCCCCAAATGGTTCCCAGTGTCCCCAGGGCTGTTCCCATCAATCCCAGAGTTCCCATGGGATGAAGGGTCTGGATTCCCCTGCCAGGACCCCAAAGTGACCCCAGGAAGGTCCCCAAGGACGACCCCAAAGTGTCCCCAAGGAGGACCCCAAGGTGTCCCCAAATGGTTCCTGGTGTCCCCAGGGCCGTTCCCGTCAATCCCAGAGTTCCCATGGGATGAAGGATTTGGATTCCCCTGCCAGGACCCCAAAGTGACCCCGAAGTCCCCATGGATGACCCCAAAGTGTCCCCAATGTGTCCCCAAGGATGACCCCAAAGTGTCCCCAAATGGTTCCCGGTGTCCCCAGGGCCGTTCCCATCAATCCCAGAGTTCCCATGGAATGAAGGGTTCGGATTCCCCTGCCAGGACCCCAAAGTGTCCCCGAAGCCCCCAAGGAGGACCCCGAAATGTCCCCAAGGATGACCCCAAAGTGTCCCCAAAGTGTCCCCAAGGAGGACCCCAAAGTGTCCCCAAATGGTTCCCAGTGTCCCCAGGGCTGTTCCCGGCATTCCCAGAGTTCCCATGGGATGAAGGATCTGGATTCCCCTGCCAGGACCCCAAAGTGTCCCCAAAGTGTCCCCAAGGATGACCCCAAAGTGTCCCCAAGGAGGACCCCAAAGTGTCCCCAAATGGTTCCCGGTGTCCCCAGGGCCGTTCCCATCAATCCCAGAGTTCCCATGGGATGAAGGGTCTGGATTCCCCTGCCAGGACCCCAAAGTGACACCAAGGGGTCCCCAAGGACGACGCCAAAGTGTCCCCAATGTCCCCAAGGAGGAGCCCTGGGTGTCCCCAGGGTGTCCCCAGGGCCGAGCCCCGGGCGTGCCCTCACCGTGCCACCTCCCGGATGTCCCCGTCCCCCAGGTGGTTCCCGGCCAGCGAGAGGTGACTGAGGGCACAGCCGTCCTGAGGGCACAGCGGGAATGGGAACGGGAACGGGAACGGGAATGGGAATGGGAACGGGAACGGGAACGGGAATGGGAATGGGAACGGGGAATGGGAACGGGAATGGGGAATGGGAATGGGAATGGGGAATGGGAACGGGAATGGGAATGGCACCAGGAATGGCACCGGAAATGGGAACGGGAACGGGAATGGGAACGGGAATGGGAACGGGAATGGGGAATGGGAATGGGAATGGGAACGGGAATGGGAACGGGAATGGGAATGGCACCAGGAATGGCACCGGAAATGGGAACGGGAACGGGAATGGGAACGGGAATGGGAACGGGAATGGGAATGGGACCGGGAACGGGAATGGGAATGGGAACGGGAATGGGAATGGGGAATGGGAACGGGAATGGGAATGGGAACGGGAATGGGAACGGGAATGGGAATGGCACCAGGAATGGCACTGGAAATGGGAACGGGAACGGGAATGGGAACGGGAATGGGAATGGGAACGGGAATGGGAACGGGAATGAGAACGGGACCGGGAATGGGAATGGGAATGGGACCGGGAACGGGAATGGGAATGGGAATGGGAACGGGAACGGGAATGGGAATGGGAACGGGAATGGGAACGGGAACGGGAATGCGAACGGGAATGGGAACGGGAATGGGAATGGCACCAGGAATGGCACCGGAAATGGGAACGGGAACGGGAATGGGAACGGGAATGGGAACGGGAACGGGAACGGGAACGGGAATGGGAATGGGAATGGGACCGGGAACGGGAATGGGAACGGGAATGGGAATGGGGAATGGGAACGGGAACGGGAACGGGAATGGGAATGGGAACGGGAATGGGAACGGGAATGGCACCAGGAATGGCACTGGAAATGGGAACGGGAACGGGAATGGGAACGGGAATGGGAATGGGAACGGGAATGGGAACGGGAATGAGAACGGGACCGGGAATGGGAATGGGAATGGGAATGGGAATGGGACCGGGAACGGGAATGGGAATGGGAATGGCAACGGGAACGGGAATGGGAACGGGAATGGGAACAGGAAGGGGAATGGCACTGGGAATGGGAATGGGAACGGGAATGGGAACGGGAATGGGAATGGGGAATGGGAATGACACCGAGAATGGGAATGGGAACGGGACCGGGAATGGGAACGGGACCGGGAATGGGAACGGGAATGGCACCGGGAATGGGAACGGCACCGGGATTGGGAACGGGAATGGGAACGGGAATGGCACTGGGAATGGGAATGGGACCAGGAATGGGAACGGGACCAGGAATGGGAACGGGAACGGCACCGGCAATGGGAATGGGAACGGGACCAGGAATGAGAACGGGACCGGGAATGGCACCGGGAATGGCACCGGGAATGGGAACGGGAATGGGACCGGGAATGGGAACGGGAACGGCACCGGCAATGGGAATGGGAACGGGAATGGCACTGGGAATGGGAATGGCACTGGGAATGGCACACTGGGAATGGCACCGGGAATGGCACCGGGATTGGCACCGGCACCACGAATGGCACCGGGAATGGCACCAGGAACGGGAATGGGAAAGGGAATGGGAACGGCACCAGGAATAGCACCGGGAATGGTGTCCCCAATGTCCCCGGAGTGTCCCCAACATCCCAAATATTCCCAGTAATCCCAGTATCCACCAAGTCCCCGATGTGCCCAAGGTCCCCGGAGTGTCCCCGATGTCCCCCAAAATCCCAAATGTCCCCAAATCCCCCCCGCATCCCAAATCCCCCCAATATCCCAAATGTCCCCAACATCCCAAATGTCCCAAATCCCCTCAACATCCCAAATGTCCCCAAATCCCCCCAACATCCCAAACCCCCCCAATATCCCAAATGTCCCCAAATCCCCCCCGTATCCCAAATGTCCCCAATATCCCAAATCCCCCCAACATCCCAAATGTCCCTAAATCCCCCAATATCCCAAATGTCCCAAATCCCCCCAACATCCCCAATGTCCCCAAATCCCCCCAGCATCCCCAATGTCCCCCAAAACACCCCAAATCCTCCCAACACCCCCAATGTCCCCAAGACCCCGAATGTCCCCAAATCCCCCCAACATCCCAAATGTCCCCAAACATTCCCAACATCCCCAAAATCCCAAATGTCCCCAAATCCCCCCATATCCCCAATGTCCCCAAATGCCCCCAACATCCCAAATATCCCCAGATCCCCCCAATATCCCAAATGTTCCCCAACATCCCAAATCCCACCATTCCAACCCCCCCCCAATATCCCAAATGTCCCCAAATCCCCCCCGTATCCCAAATGTCCCCAATATCCCAAATCCCCCCAACATCCCAAATGTCCCTAAATCCCCCCAACATCCCAAATGTCCCTGAATCCCCCCCGTATCCCAAATGTCCCTAAATCCCCCCAACATCCCAAATCCCCCCAAATCCCCCCAACATCCCAAATGTCCCAAATCCCCCCCGTATCCCAAATGTCCCCAAATCCCCCCAACATGCCAAATGTCCCCAAACATTCCCAACATCCCCAAAATCCCAAATGTCCCCAAATCCCCCCCGTACCCCACAAATGTCCCCAAATCCCCCAAAACACCCCAAATGTCCCCAAGTCCCCCCAACATCCCAAATCCCCCCTGTATCCCAAATATCCCAAATGTCCCCAACATCCCAAATCCCTCCAAACACCCTCAACATCCCAAATGTCCCCAAATCCCCCAAAAATTCCCAAATGTCCCCAAATCCCCCCAACATCCCAAATCCCCCCCGTATCCCGAATATCCCCAAACCCCCCCATATCCCGAATGTCCCAAATATCCCAAATCCCCCCAACATCCCAAATGTCCCTAAATCCCCCAATATCCCAAATGTCCCAAATCCCCCCAACATCCCAAATGTCCCCAAATCCCCCCAACATCCCAAATGTCCCAAAATCCCCCCAACATCCCAAATGTCCCTAAATCCCCCCAGCATCCCCAGTGTCCCCAAACATTCCCAACGTCCCCAAAATCCCAAATGTCCCCAAATCCCCCCGTACCCCACAAATGTCCCCAAATCCCCCCAATATCCCAAATGTCCCCAATGTCCCCAACATCCCAAATGTCCCAAATCCCCTCAACATCCCAAATGTCCCCAAATCCCCCCAACATCCCAAATCCCCCCATATCCCGAATATCCCCAACCCCCCCCCATATCCCGAATGTCCCCAATATCCCAAATCCCCCAACATCCCAAATGTCCCTGAATCCCCCCCGTATCCCAAATGTCCCTAAATCCCCCCAACATCCCAAATCCCCCCAAATCCCCCCAACATCCCAAATGTCACCAAATCCCCCCGTATCCCAAATGTCCCCAAATCCCCCCAATATCCCAAATGTCCCCGAATCCCCCCTGTATCCCAAATGTTCCCAAATCCCCCCCGTATCCCAAATGTCCCCAAATCCCCCCAACATCCCAAATGTCACCAAATCCCCCCTGTATCCCAAATGTTCCCAAATCCCCCCGTATCCCAAATGTCACCAAATCCCCCCAATATCCCGAATGTCCCCCATGTCCCCAACATCCCAAATCCCCCAAAACACCCCAAATGTCCCCAAATCCCCCCAACATCCCAAATGTCCCCAAATCCTCCCGTATCCCAAATATCCCAAATGTCCCCAACATCCCAAATCCCCCCGTGTCCCAAATATCCCGAACATCCCAAATTCCCCCAGCATCCCAAATCCCCCCGTGCCCCAAATATCCCAAATATCCCCAACATCCCAAATCCCCCAGTATCCCAAATATCCCAAATCCTCCCATATCCCAAATATCCCAAACATCCCAAATTCCCCCGTATCCCAAATATCCCAAACATCCCAAATTCCCCTAGCATCCCAAATCCCCCCGTATCCCAAACATCCCAAATATCCCAAATTCCCCCAGCATCCCAAATCCCCCCGTATCCCAAACATCCCAAACATCCCAAATCCCCCCGTGTCCCAAATATCCCAAATATCCCAAATCCCCCCGTGTCCCAAATATCCCAAACATCCCAAATTCCCCCAGCATCCCAAATCCCCCCGTATCCCAAATATCCCAAACATCCCAAATTCCCCCAGCATCCCAAATCCCCCCGTATCCCAAATATCCCAAATCCTCCCATATCCCAAATATCCCAAACATCCCAAATCCCCCCGTATCCCAAATATCCCGAACATCCCAAATCCCCCCATATCCCAAATCCCCCCGTATCCCAAATATCCCAAACATCCCAAATCCCCCCGTGTCCCAAATATCCCAAATCCCCCCATATCCCAAATATCCCAAACATCCTAAATCCCCCCATATCCCAAATATCCCAAACATCTCAAATATCCCAACATCCCAAATCCCCCGTATCCCAAATATCCCAAACATCCCAAATATCCCAACATCCCAAATCCCCCCATATCCCAAATATCCCGAACATCCCAAATCCCCCCATATCCCAAATCCCCCCCAACATCCCAAATATCCCGAAAATCCCGGACCTGCTCCAGGTAGTCGGCGATGGCCCCGGCGATGGTCCCGGCGCCGGCCCCGTGGCCACCGACCGACGCCAGCTCCAGGCTCCGGATGCTCCGGGCCGGGATCATCGGCAGGAGCCGCCCCAGCGCCGGTGCCAGGGCATTGTAGGAGAGCGACAGCGTCCGGAGCGGGCACTGCTCTGAAATTCCCGGAATTCCCAACGGTATTCCCAAAATTCTGGGTGTTTTTCCCCAAAATTACGGTGTTTTCCCCAAAATTCCCGGGATTTCCCCCAAAATCCCCAATATTCCTGGAGTTTCAGTGGCCCCAGGGCATTGTAGGAGAGCGACAGCGTCCGGAGCGGGCACAGCTCTGAAATTCCCGGAATTCCCAACGGTATTCCCAAAATTCTGGGTGTTTTTCCCCCCAAATTCCCGTCTTTTTTTCCCAAAATTCCCCATGTTGTCCCCAAAACTCCCCCTATTTTCCCCCAAATTCCCAGTATTTTCCCCAAAATTCCCCCTATTTTCTCAAAATTCCCAGTATTTTATCCCAAAATTCCCAATTTTTATCCCAAAATTCCTGGTATTTTTCCCCAAAATTCCCGTTTTTTTCCCCAAAATTCCCCCAATTTTCCCCAAATTTCCCCCTATTTTTTCCCAAAAATTCCCAATATTTTCCCCAAAATTCTCCCTCTTTTTCCCAAAATTCCAGGCATTTTTCCCAAAATTCCCCCTATTTTTCCCAAAATTTCCCAGTATTTTCCCCCCAAAATTCCCAATATTTTCCCCAAAATTCCCCCTATTTTCTCAAAATTCCCAGTATTTTATCCCAAAATTCCCAATTTTTATCCCCAAAATTCCTGGCATTTTTCCCAAAATTCCCCCTATTTTTCCCAAAATTCCTGGCATTTTTCCCAAAATTCCCCCTATTTTTCCCAAAATTCCCATTTTTTCCCCAAAATTCCCAGAATTTTTCCCAAAATTCCCTCTATTTTTCCCCCAAATTCCTGGTATTTTCCCCAAAATTCCCCCTATTTTCCCCAAATTTCCTGGTATTTTTCCCCAAATTCTTGATATTTCTCCCCAAAATTCCCGGGATTTCCCCCAAAATCCCCAATATTCCTGGAGTTTCAGTGGCCCCAGGGCATTGTAGGAGAGCGACAGCGTCCGGAGCGGGCACAGCTCTGAAATTCCCGGAATTCCCAACGGGATTCCCAAAATTCTGGGTGTTTTTCCCCAAAATTCCCGTCTTTTTTTCCCAAAATTCCCGTCTTTTTTCCCAAATTTCCTGGTATTTTTCCCCATAATTCCCAGTATTTCCCCCAAAATTCTTGATATTTCTCCCAAAATTCCCGGTACTTCTTCCCAAATTTCCCCCTATTTTTCCCCAAAATTCCTGGTGTTTTCCCCAAAATTCCCGGGATTTTTCATCAAAATTCCCGTTATTTCCCCCAAAATTCCCCCTATTTTTCCCAAAATTCCCAGAATTTTTCCCAAATTTCCTGTATTTTCCCCCAAAATTCCCGGTATTTTCCCAAAATTCCCACTATTTTCCCCAAAATTCCCACTATTTCTCCCAAAATTTTCGATATTTTCCCAAAATTCCCCCAAAATTCCTGGTATTTCCCCCAAAATTTCGCCAAATTTTCCCAAAATTCCCGGTGTTTTCCTGAAATTCCCAGTATTTCCCCAAAAATTCCCATTTTTTCCCCCAAAATTCCCAATTTTTCCCCAAAATTCCCAGTGGCTTTCCCAAAATTCCCGGGATTTTTCCCCAAAATTCCCGTCTTTTTTTCCCAAAATTCCCCATTTTTTTCCCAAATTTCCTGGTATTTTTCCCCATAATTCCCAGCATTTCCCCCAAAATTCTTGATATTTCTCCCAAAATTCCTGGTACTTTTCCCAAAATTCCTGATATTTTCCCCAAAATTCCCCCTATTTTTCCCAAAATTCCCAGAAATTTTCCCCAAATTTCCCCCATTTTCCCCAAAATTCTTGATATTTTTCCCAAAATTCCCAAATTTTCCCCCCAAATTCCTGGTATTTTCCCCAAAATTCCCCCTATTTTCCCCCAAATTCCTGGTATTTTTCCCAAAATTCCCCCTATTTTCCCCAAATTTCCTGGTATTTTTCCCCAAAATTCCCCCTATTTTCCCCAAATTTCCTGGTATTTTTCCCCAAATTCTTGATATTTCCCCCCAAAATTCCCGGGATTTCCCCCCAAATCCCCAATATTCCTGGAGTTTCAGTGGCCCCAGGGCATTGTAGGAGAGCGACAGCGTCCGGAGCGGGCACAGCTCTGAAATTCCCGGAATTCCCAACGGGATTCCCAAAATTCTGGGTGTTTTTCCCCAAAATTACCGTCTTTTTTCCCCAAAATTCCCCATTTTTTTCCCAAATTTCCTGGTATTTTTCCCCATAATTCCCAGTATTTCCCCCAAAATTCTTGATATTTCTCCCAAAATTCCTGGTACTTTTCCCAAAATTCCTGATATTTTCCCCAAAATTCCCACTATTTTCCCCAAAATTCCCGGAATTTTTCCCAAAATTCCCCCTATTTTTCCCAAAATTCCTGGTATTTTTCCCCCCAAATTCCCGTTTTTCCCCCCAAATTCCCAGTGTTTTTCCCAAAATTCCCCATGTTGTCCCCAAAACTCCCCCTATTTTCCCCAAAATTCCCAGTATTTTCCCCCAAATTCCCCCTATTTTCTCAAAATTCCCAGTATTTTATCCCAAAATTCCCAATTTTTATCCCAAATTTCCTGGTATTTTCCCCCAAATTCTTGATATTTCTCCCCAAAATTCCCGGGATTTCCCCCAAAATTCCCAATATTCCTGGAGTTTCAGTGGCCCCAGGGCATTGTAGGAGAGCGACAGCGTCCGGAGCGGGCACAGCTCTGAAATTCCCGGAATTCCCAACGGTATTCCCAAAATTCTGGGTGTTTTTCCCCAAAATCACGGTGTTTTCCCCAAAATTCCCCCTATTTTCCCCCAAAATTCCTGGTATTTCCCCCAAAATTTCGCCAAATTTTCCCAAAATTCCCGGTGTTTTCCTGAAATTCCCAGTATTTCCCCAAAAATTCCCATTTTTTCCCCCAAAATTCCCAATGTTTCCCCAAAATTCCCAGTGGCTTTCCCAAAATTCCTGGGATTTTTCACCAAAATTCCCGTCTTTTTTTCCCAAAATTCCCCATTTTTTTCCCAAATTTCCTGGTATTTTTCCCCATAATTCCCAGTATTTCCCCCAAAATTCTTGATATTTCTCCCAAAATTCCCGGTACTTCTTCCCAAATTTCCCCCAATTTTTCCCCAAAATTCCTGGTGTTTTCCCCAAAATTCCCGGGATTTTTCACCAAAATTCCCGTTATTTCCCCCCAAATTCCCAATTTTTTCCCCAAAATTCCCCCTATTTTTCCCAAAAATTCCCAGAATTTTTCCCAAAATTCCCGTGATTTTTTTCCCCAAAATTCCCCATTTTCCCCCCAAATTTCCTGTATTTTCCCCCAAAATTCCCGGTATTTTCCCAAAATTCCCACTATTTCTCCCAAAATTCCCCCTATTTTTCCCAAAATTTTTGATATTTTCCCAAAATTCCCCCCAAATTCCTGGTATTTCCCCCAAAATTCCCCCTATTTTCCCCAAAATTCCCAGAATTTTTCCCCAAAATTCCCCCTATTTTCCCCCAAAATTCTTGATATTTTTCCCCAAAATTCCCGGTATTTCCCCCAAAATTCCCCCTATTTTCCCCAAAATTCCCAGAATTTTTCCCAAAATTCCCAATTTTTCCCCCCAAATTCCTGGTATTTTTCCCCAAAATTCCCCCTATTTTCCCCAAATTTCCTGGTATTTTTCCCCAAATTCTTGATATTTCCCCCCAAAATTCCCGGGATTTCCCCCAAAATCCCCAATATTCCTGGAGTTTCAGTGGCCCCAGGGCATTGTAGGAGAGCGACAGCGTCCGGAGCGGGCACAGCTCTGAAATTCCCGGAATTCCCAACGGTATTCCCAAAATTCTGGGTGTTTTTCCCCAAAATTCCCGTCTTTTTTTCCCAAAATTCCCCATTTTTTTCCCAAAATTCCTGGTATTTCCCCCAAAATTTCGCCAAATTTTCCCAAAATTCCCGGTGTTTTCCTGAAATTCCCAGTATTTCCCCCAAAATTCCCAATTTTTCCCCAAAATTCCCAGTGGCTTTCCCAAAATTCCCGGGATTTTTCACCAAAATTCCCGTCTTTTTTTCCCAAAATTCCCCATTTTTTCCCCAAATTTCTCGGTATTTTTCCCCATAATTCCCAGTATTTCCCCAAAATTCTTGATATTTCTCCCAAAATTCCCGGTACTTTTCCCAAAATTCCTGATATTTTCCCCAAAATTCCCCCTATTTTTCCCAAAATTCCTGGTATTTCCCCCCCAAATTCCCCCAATTTTCCCCCCAAATTCCCAGTGTTTTTCCCAAAATTCCCCATGTTGTCCCCAAAACTCCCCCTATTTTCCCCCAAATTCCCAGTATTTTCCCCCCAAAATTCCCAATATTTTCCCCAAAATTCCTGGTATTTTTCCCCAAAATTCCCGATTTTTTATCCCAAAATTCCTGGTATTTTTCCCCAAAATTCCCGATTTTTTTTCCCAAAATTCCCCCAATTTTCCCCAAATTTCCCCCTATTTTTTCCCAAAAATTCCCTATATTTTCCCCAAAATTCTCCCTCTTTTCCCCAAAATTCCTGGTATTTTTCCCCAAAATTCCTGATTTTTTATCCCAAAATTCCTGGTATATTTCCCCCAAAATTCCCAATTTTTTTCCCCAAAATTCTCCCTCTTTTTCCCAAAATTCCTGGTATTTTTCCCCCAAAATTCCTGGTATTTTTTCCCAAAATTCCCGGCATTTTTCCCAAAATTCCCCCTATTTTTCCCAAAATTCCTGGTATTTTTCCCCCCAAATTCCCGTTTTTCCCCCCAAATTCCCAGTGTTTTTCCCAAAATTCCCCATGTTGTCCCCAAAACTCCCCCTATTTCCCCCCAAATTCCCAATATTTTCCCCAAAATTCCCAATTTTTATCCCAAAATTCCTGGTATTTTTCCCCAAAATTCCCGTTTTTTTTCCCAAAATTCCCCCAATTTTCCCCAAATTTCCCCCTATTTTTTCCCAAAAATTCCCAATATTTTCCCCAAAATTCTCCCTCTTTTCCCCAAAATTCCTGGTGTTTTTCCCCCAAAATTCCTGGTATATTTCCCCCAAAATTCCCCATTTTTTTCCCCCCCAAATTCCCAGTGTTTTTCCCCAAAATTCCCCATTTTTTCCCCCAAAATTCCCAATATTTTCCCCAAAATTCCCCCTATTTTCCCCAAAATTCTTGGTATTTTTCCCCAAAATTCCCGATTTTTTATCCCAAAATTCCTGGTATTTTTCCCCAAAATTCCCGATTTTTTTTCCCAAAATTCCCCCAATTTTCCCCAAATTTCCTCCTATTTTTTCCCAAAAATTCCCAATATTTTCCCCAAAATTCTCCCTCTTTTCCCCAAAATTCCTGGTATTTTTCCCCCAAAATTCCTGGTATTTTTTCCCAAAATTCCCGGCATTTTTCCCAAAATTCCCCCTATTTTTCCCAAAATTCCCGATTTCCCCCCCCAAATTCCCGTTTTTCCCCCCAAATTCCCAGTGTTTTTCCCAAAATTCCCCATGTTTTCCCCAAAACTCCCCCTATTTTCCCCCCAAAATTCCCAATATTTTCCCCAAAATTCCCAATTTTTATCCCAAAATTCCCCCTATTTTTCCCAAAATTCCTGGTATTTTTCCCCAAAATTCCCGGTTTTTTTTCCCCAAATTCCCCCAATTTTCCCCCTATTTTTTCCCAAAAATTCCCAATATTTTCCCCAAAATTCTCCCTCTTTTTCCCAAAATTCCTGGTATTTTCCCCCCAAAATTCCCAATATTTTCCCCAAAATTCCCCATTTTTTTCCCCAAAATTCCCCATTTTTTTTCCCCAAAATACCCCATTTTTTTCCCAAAATTCCCCATTTTTTTTCCCAAAATTCCCGTTTCTTTCCCCAGAATTCACCTGGGATGGGGAAGGGCTCGGTGAGGCCGCAGCCCCGGACGTGCAGAGTGACCAGTGCCGGACACTGGGCCAGGAGCTCGGCCAGGGCTCGGCCACCGCAGGCGCCCAAAGGGTTCAGGCTCAGGTCCAGCTCCTGCAGGGACTGCGGCCAGAGTGGACACTGAGTGGACACTGAGTGGACATTGAGTGGACACTGAGTGGACACGGGGTGGACACGGGGTGGGAGTGGACAGGGGAGTGGACAGAGGGGTCAGGAGTGGACACTGAGTGGACACTGAGTGGACACAGGGTCAGGAGTGGACACTGAGTGGACAGAGGAGTCAGGAGTGGACAGAGGGGTCAGGGGTGGCCACAGAGTGGACACAGAGTGGACACAGGGTCAGGAGTGGACAGAGGGGTCAGGAGTGGACACAGAGTGGACACAGGGTCAGGAGTGGACAAGGAGTGGACAGAGGGGTCAGGGGTGGACAGAGTGGTCAGGAGTGGCCACAGAGTGGACACAGGGACAGAGAGTGGACACTGAGTGGACACAGGGTCGGGAGTGGACAGAGGGGTCAGGAGTGGACACTGGGTGGACACAGGGTCAGGAGTGGACAGGGGAGTAGACAGAGGGGTTGGGGTGGACACTGAGTGGACACACGGACAGGAGTGGACAAGGGAGTGGACAGAGGGGTCAGGAGTGGACACAGAGTGGACACCAAGCGGACACAGGGTCGGGAGTGGACACTGAGTGGACACTGAGTGGACACAGTGACAGGGAGTGGACAGGGGAGTGGACAGAGGGGTCAGGAGTGGACACTGAGTGGACACTGGGTGGACACAGGGACAGGGAGTGGACAAGGGAGTGGACAGAGGGGTCAGGAGTGGACACAGAGTGGACACCAAGTGGACACACAGGTGGGAGTGGACAGGGGTGTGGACAGAGAGGTCAGGAGTGGACACTGAGTGGACACTGAGTGGACACAGGGTCGGGAGTGGACAGGGGAGTGGACAGAGGGGTCAGGAGTGGACAAGGGAGTGGACACAGGGTCAGGAGTGGACAAGGGAGTGGACAAGGGGGTGAGGAGTGGACACTGAGTGGACACAGGGTCAGGAGTGGACAGGGGAGTGGACAGAGCGGTCAGGAGTGGACAGAGGGGTCAGGAGTGGACCCAGAGTGGACACAGGGACAGGGAGTGGACAGGGGAGTGGACAGAGGGGTCAGGAGTGGACACTGAGTGGACACAGGGTCATGAGTGGACAGGGGAGTGGACAGAGGGGTCAGGAGTGGACACTGAGTGGACACAGAGTTGGGAGTGGACACTGAGTGGACAGAGGGGTCAGGAGTGGACACTGAGTGGACACAGAGTTGGGAGTGGACACTGAGTGGACAGAGGGGTCAGGAGTGGACACTGAGTGGACAGAGGGTCAGGAGTGGACACTGAGTGGACAGAGGGGTCAGGAGTGGACAAGGGAGTGGACACAAGGTCGGGAGTGGACAGGGGAGTGGACAAAGGGGTCAGGAGTGGACACAGAGTGGACACGGGGTAGGAGTGGACAGGGGAGTGGACAGAGGGGTCAGGAGTGGACACTGGGTGGACACAGAGTGGACACAGGGTCAGGAGTGGACAGGGCAGTGGACAGAGGGGTCAGGAGTGGACCCAGAGTGGACACAGGGACAGGAGTGGACGGGGAGGGGACAGAGGGGTCAGGAGTGGACACTGAGTGGACACTGGGTGGACACAGGGACAGGGAGTGGACAAGGGAGTGGACACAGGGTCAGGAGTGGACACAGAGTGGACAGAGGAGTCAGGAGTGGACAAGGGAGTGGACAGAGGGGTCAGGAGTGGACAGAGGGGTCAGGGGTGGCCACAGAGTGGACACAGCATCATGAGTGGACAGGGGAGTGGACAGAAGGGTCAGGAGTGGACACTGAATGGACACAGGGTCGGGAGTGGACACTGAGTGGACAGAGGGGTCAGGAGTGGACACTGAGTGGACACAGAGTTGGGAGTGGACACTGAGTGGACAGAGGGGTCAGGAGTGGACAAGGGAGTGGACACAAGGTCGGGAGTGGACAGGGGAGTGGACAAAGGGGTCAGGAGTGGACACTGGGTGGACACCAAGTGGACACAGGGACAGGGAGTGGACAGGGGAGTGGACAGAGGGGTCAGGAGTGGACACTGGGTGGACACAGAGTGGACACACGGACAGGAGTGGACAAGGGAGTGGACAGAGGGGTCAGGAGTGGACACAGAGTGGACACCAAGTGGACACACAGGTGGGAGTGGACAGGGGTGTGGACAGAGAGGTCAGGAGTGGACACAGAGTGGACACAGGGTCAGGAGTGGACAAGGAGTGGACAGAAGGGTCAGGGGTGGACAGAGTGGTCAGGAGTGGCCACAGAGTGGACACAGGGACAGAGAGTGGACAGGGGAGTGGACAGAGGGGTCAGGAGTGGACAGAGGGGTCAAGAGTGGACACTGGGTGGACACGGGGTCGGGAGTGGACACAGAGTGGACAGAGGGGTCAGGAGTGGACACTGGGTGGACACTGGGTGGACATAGGGACAGGAGTGGACAAGGGAGTGGACACAGGGTCAGGAGTGGACACTGAGTGGACAGAGGAGTCAGGAGTGGACACTGAGTGGACAGAGGGGTCAGGAGTGGACAGAGGGGTCAGGGGTGGCCACAGAGTGGACACAGCGTCATGAGTGGACACTGAGTGGACAGAAGGGTCAGGAGTGGACACTGAGTGGACACAGAGTCGGGAGTGGACACTGAGTGGACAGAAGGGTCAGGAGTGGACACTGAGTGGACACAGGGTCGGGAGTGGACACTGAGTGGACAGAGGGGTCAGGAGTGGACAAGGGAGTGGACACAAGGTCGGGAGTGGACAGGGGAGTGGACAAAGGGGTCAGGAGTGGACACTGAGTGGACACTGGGTGGACACAGGGTCATGAGTGGACAGGGGAGTGGACAGAGGGGTCAGGAGTGGACACTGGGTGGACACAGAGTGGACACACGGACAGGAGTGGACAGGGGAGTGGACAGAGGGGTCAGGAGTGGACACTGGGTGGACACAGAGTGGACACACGGACAGGAGTGGACAAGGGAGTGGACAGAGGGGTCAGGAGTGGACAGAGGGGTCAGGGGTGGACAGAGGGGTCAGGGGTGGCCACAGAGTGGCCACAGGGTCATGAGTGGACAGAGTGGACAGAGGGGTCAGGGGTGGACACTGGGACAGGAGTGGACACTGGGTGGACACTGGGCTGGACAGGAGTGGACACTGGGACAGGGGTGGACACTGGGACAGGAGTGGACACTGGGTGGACACTGGGTGGACATTGGGTGGACACTGGGGTGGACAGGAGTGGACACTGGGACAGGGCTGGACACTGGGTGGACACTGGGGTGGACAGGGGTGGACACTGGGGTGGACACTGGGTGGACACTGGGTGGACATTGGGGTGGACACTGGGTGGACAGGGGTGGACATTGGGTGGACACTGGGACAGGAGTGGGCACTGGGACAGGAGTGGACACTGGGTGGACACTGGGTGGAGACTGGGGTGGACAGGAGTGGACACTGGGACAGGGGTGGACACTGGGTGGACACTGGGGTGGACAGGAGTGGACACTGGGGTGGACACTGGGTGGACACTGGGTGGACATTGGGGTGGACACTGGGTGTACAGGGGTGGACATTGGGTGGACACTGGGACAGGAGTGGACAGAGGGTGGACAGGGGTGGACACTGGGACAGGAGTGGACACTGGGTGGACACTGGGTGGACACTGGGACAGGAGTGGACACTGGGACAGGAGTGGACACTGGGTGGACACTGGGTGGACATTGGGTGGACACTGGGGTGGACAGGAGTGGACACTGGGACAGGGCTGGACACTGGGTGGACAGGGATGGACATTGGGTGGACACTGGGGTGGACAGGAGTGGACGCTGGGACAGGAGTGGACACTGGGTGGACACTGGGTGGAGACTGGGGTGGACAGGAGTGGACACTGGGACGGGGGTGGACACTGGGTGGACACTGGGGTGGACAGGAGTGGACGCTGGGACAGGAGTGGACACTGGGTGGACACTGGGTGCAGACTGGGGTGGACAGGAGTGGACGCTGGGACAGGAGTGGACACTGGGTGGACACTGGGTGGACACTGGGGTGGACAGGAGTGGACACTGGGTGGACACTGGGTGGACACTGGGTGGACAGGAGTGGACACTGGGTGGACACTGGGTGGACACTGGGACAGGAGTGGACACTGGGGTGGACACTGGGTGGACACTGGGTGGACACTGGGACAGGAGTGGACACTGGGGTGGACAGGGGTGGACACTGGGACAGGAGTGGACACTGGGTGGACACTGGGCTGGACAGGAGTGGACACTGGGACAGGGGTGGACACTGGGTGGACAGGAGTGGACACTGGGACAGGAGTGGACACTGGGGTGGACACTGGGTGGACACTGGGTGGACACTGGGACAGGAGTGGACACTGGGACAGGAGTGGACACTGGGGTGCACACTGGGTGGACACTGGGTGGACAGGAGTGGACACTGGGATGGACAGGAGTGGACACTGGGACAGGAGTGGACACTGGGTGGACACTGGGTGGACAGGAGTGGACACTGGGTGGACACTGGGCTGGACAGGAGTGGACACTGGGACAGGAGTGGACACTGGGTGGACAGGAGTGGACACTGGGTGGACACTGGGTGGACACTGGGACAGGAGTGGACACTGGGGTGGACACTGGGTGGACACTGGGGTGGACACTGGGTGGACACTGGGGTGGACAAGGGGTCAGGGACGAATTTTGGGGATTTTTTGGGAATTCTTTTCGGGATTTTTGGGTGACTTTTTTGGGGTGTTTTTTGGGGCGATTCTTGTGATTTTTAAAATTTTTTGGGGGATTTTTTGGGGGAATTTTGGGGGATTTTGGGCACATTTTGGAGGGATTTTTGGAGGGTTTTTGGGGAATTTTTAGGGGATTTTTTGGGATTCTTTTGGGGGGAATTTTTGGGTGTTTTTTAAATTTATTTTTGAGGGAATTTTTAGGGATTTCTTTGTTGATTTCGGGGGATTTTTGGGGGGAATTTTGGTGGGACATTTGGGATTTTTGGCATTTCTTTGGGTTTTTTTGCGGGACTTTTTTTTATGATTTTCGGCTTTTTTTGTGGGATTTTTGCCCTTTTTGGTGGGATTTTATTGGGGATTTTTGGCGTTTCTTTGGGATTTTTTGCGGGATTTTCTGTGGGATTTTTTGCAGGATTTTTGCCCTTTTTTGTGGGATTTTTGGTGAATCTTTGGGATTTTTTGTGGGATTTTTTGCAGGATTTTTGCTCTTTTTTTGTGGGATTTTTTGGCGCATTTGGGGCCTTTTTGAGGGGGTTTTCGGGGGGAAAATTTGGGGTTTTTTTGGGGATTTTTTGTCGGATTTTCTGTGGGATTTTTGGCATTTTTTGTAGGATTTTTGTGCTTTTTTGTGGGGTTTTCTGAGGGATTTTTGGCATTTCTTTGGGGGTTTTTTTGAGGATTTTTTTTTTTTAGGATTTTGGGCCTTTTTTGGGATTTTTTGTGAGTTTTTTCGCATTTTTTGTGGGACTTTTTCTGGGATTTTTTGCGGGAGTTTTGCCCTTTTTTGTGGGATTTTCTGTGGGATTTTGGGCCTTCTTTGGGATTTTTTGCGGGATTTTTGGTGTGATTTTTGCACTTTTGGCTGCCATTCTTTTTGGATTTTTTAGCGGTTTTTTAGGGATTTCTTGGGATGATTTTAAAAGAAATTTTAGAAGGATTTTTTAGGGATTTTTGGCATTATTTTGGGGATTTTTTGCAGATTTTTTGTGGGATTTTTGACATTTCTTTGGGGGTTTTTTGAGGGTTTTTTTTAGGATTTTGGGTTTTTTTGTGGGATTTTTTAATGGGAGTTTCTGTGGGATTTTTGGCATTTTTCGTGGGATTTTTGCCCTTTTGTCTGGGTTTTTTGACAAATCTTTGGGATTTTTTTGGGGATTTTTTGGGGGATTTTTGCCCTTTTTTGTGGGATTTTTGCCGTTTCTTTGGGATTTTTTGGGGGATTTTTGCCCTTTTTTGTGGGATTTTCTATGGGATTTTTGGCGTTTCTTTGGGATTTTTTGTGGGATTTTTGCCCTTTTTTGTGGGATTTTTGGCGAATCTTTGGGATTTTTTGTGGGATTTTTGCGCTTTTTTGTGGAGTTTTCTATGGGATTTTTGGCGTTTCTTTGGGATTTTTTGTGGGATTTTTGGCATTTTTTGTGAGATTTTTGCCCTTTTTTTGGGGTTTTCTGGGGTATTTTCTGCGTTTCTTTGGGATTTTCTGGGGGATTTTTTGTGGGATTTTCTGCGTTTCTTTGGCATTTTTTGTGGGATTTTTGCCCTTTTTTGTGGGATTTTTGTGCTTTTTTGTGGAGTTTTCTATGGGATTTTTGGCGTTTCTTTGGGATTTTTTGTGGGATTTTCTGTGGGATTTTTGGCGTTTCTTTGGCATTTTTTGTGGGATTTTTGCCCTTTTTTTGGGGATTTTTTGTGGGATTTTCTATGGGATTTTTGGTGTTTCTTTGGGATTTTTTTGTGGGATTTTTGGTCAATCTTTGGGATTTTTTTGGGGATTTTTTTGGGGGATTGTTTTGGGGATTTTTTTGGGGGTTTTTGCCCTTTTTTGTGGGGTTTTCTGTGGGATTTTTGGCATTTTTTGTGGGATTTTTGCACTTTTTTGTGGAGTTTTCTATGGGATTTTTTGTGGGATTTTCTGTGGGATTTTTTGTGGGATTTTCCGTAGGATTTTTGGCATTTTTTGTGGGATTTTTGCCCTTTTTTTGGAATTTTTTGTGGGATTTCCTGTAGGATTTTTGGTGTTTCTTTGGGATTTTTTGTGGGATTTTTGCCCTTTTTTGTGGGGTTTTCTGTGGGATTTTTGGCATTTTTGGTGGGATTTTTGCAGGTTTTTTTGGGATTTTTTGTGGGATTTTTGGTGGGATTTTTGGCCAATCTTTGGCATTTTTTGGGGGATTTGTTTGGGGGATTTTTTTGGGGATTGTTGCCCTTTTCGGTGGGATTTTTGGTGGGATTTTTGCCCTTTTGGCTGCCATTCCCTGCGGGCACACCTGGAAGGCGTCCGGCTGCGCGCCGAGGCTCCGCAGGCCGCGGGGGCCGATGCCGGTGCCGGCCAGGTCCAGCAGGGCCAGGCGGGCCAGAGTGACCAGCAGGGCCCCGAGCTCGGCCACTGCGGCCGCCGCCATTCCTTGGGCCATTGCAGAAGAGCTTGGGGGGATTTTTCGGGGGTTTTTGGGGAGTTTTGGGGATTTTTTGGGGATTTTTTTAGGGGTTTTTTAGGGATTTTTTTTGGGTGATTTTTAAAGAATTTTTAGAAGGATTTTCTGGGGGATTTCTGGATTTTTTTGGGATTTTTTTCAAGATTTTTCCAGGATTTTTGGCATTTTTTTGAGGTTTTTTTGAGGATTTTTTTAGGATTTTGGGTTTTTTTGTGGGATTTTTCTATGGGATTTTTGAAGGATTTTTGGCATTTTTTGTAGGATTTTTGCCCTTTTTTTGGGATTTTTGGCAAATCTTTGGGATTTTTTTTGGGATTTTTTGGGGGATTTTTGCCCTTTTTTGTGAGATTTTTTCCGTTTCTTTGGGATTTTTTGCCCTTTTTTTGCCATTTTTTGTGGGGTTCTCTGTGGGATTTTTGGCCTTTCTTTTGGATTTTTTTGAGAATTTTTTTTATGATTTTGGGGGTTTTTTGGGATTTTTTGTGGTTTTTTTTGGGATTTTCACTGGGATTTTTTGTGGGATTTTTGGCCAATCTTTGGGATTTTTTGTGGGATTTTTTGCAGGATTTTTGCCCTTTTTTGTGGGATTTTTGTCGTTTCTTTGGGATTTTTTGTGGGATTTTTGGGGATTTTTGGTGGGATTTTTGCCCTTTTTTTGGAATTTGTTGTGGGATTTTCTGTAGGATTTTTGGCGTTTCTTTGGGATTTTCTGTGGGATTTTTGGCCAATCTTTGGCATTTTTTGGGGGATTTGTTTGGGGGATTTTTTTGGGGATTGTTGCCCTTTTCGGTGGGATTTCGGGGGGGATTTTTGCCCTTTTGGCTGCCATTCCCTGCGGGCACACCTGGAAGGCGTCCGGCTGCGCGCCGAGGCTCCGCAGGCCGCGGGGGCCGATGCCGGTGCCGGCCAGGTCCAGCAGGGCCAGGCGGGCCAGAGTGACCAGCAGGGCCCCGAGCTCGGCCACTGCGGCCGCCGCCATTCCTTGGGCCATTGCAGAAGAGCTTGGGGGGATTTTTCGGGGGTTTTGGGGGAATTTTGGGGATTTTTTTAGGGGTTTTTTAGGGATTTTTTTGGGTGATTTTTAAAGAATTTTTTGGGGATTTTTTGTGGGATTTTTGGATTTTTTGGGGATTTTTTTCAGGATTTTTTGTGGGATTTTTGGCATTTTTTTGGCGTTTTTTGGGGGATTTTTAAAAGGATTTTGGGGTTTTTGTGGGATTTTTCTATGGGATTTTTGAAGGATTTTTGGCCTTTTTTGTAGGATTTTTGCCCTTTTTTGTGGGGTTCTCTGTGGGATTTTTGGCGTTTCTTTGGGATTTTCTTGGGGATTTTTTGGGGGATTTTTTGGGGGATTTTTGCCCTTTTTTGTGGGATTTTCTGTGGGACTTTTAGCATTTCTTTGGGGTTTTTTTTGAGGATTTTTTTTGTAGGATTTTGGGCCTTTTTTGTGATTTTTTGTGGGATTTTTTGCAGGATTTTTGCCCTTTTTTGAGGGATTTTTGGTGTTTCTTTGGGATTTTTTTGGGGATTTTTTGAAGGATTTTTGCCCTTTTTTGAGGGATTTTTGGTGTTTCTTTGGGATTTTTTGTGGGATTTTTGGCCAATCTTTGGGATTTTTTGTGGGATTTTCTGTGGGATTTTTGCCCTTTTTTGTGGGATTTTCAATGGGATTTTTGGCGTTTCTTTGGGATTTTTCGTGGGATTTTTTGCAGGATTTTTGGCATTTTTGGTGGGATTTTTGCCCTTTTTTAGGGGTTTTTTTGTGGGATTTTTTGCAGGATTTTTGCCCTTTTTTCTGGGATTTTTGGCGTTTCTTTGGGATTTTTTGCGGGATTTTCTGTGGGATTTTTGGCATTTTTGGTGGGATTTTTGCCCTTTTTTTGGAATTTTTTGTGGGATTTTCTGTAGGATTTTTGGCGTTTCTTTGGATTTTTTAGGGATTTTTGGGAATTTTTGGGGATTTTTTGCAGATTTTTTGTGGGATTTTGGCATTAATTTCGTTTTTTTTGGGGGATTTCTTTTAGGATTTTGGGTTTTTTTGTGGGATTTTTCTATGGGAGTTTCTGTGGGATTTTTGGCATTTTTTGTAGGATTTTTGCCATTTTTTGTGGGGTTCTCTGTGGGAAGTTTGGCGTTTCTTTGGGATTTTTTTGGGATTTTTTGGGGGATTTTTGCGGGATTTTTTGTGGGATTTTTGGCGTTTCTTTGGGATTTTTTGTGGAATTTTTTGCAGGATTTTTGCCCTTTTTTGTGGGACTTTTGGTGAATCTTTGGGATTTTTCTTTGGGATTTTTGCCCTTTTCTGTGGGATTTTTGGGGTTTCCTTGGGATTTTTTGTGGGATTTTTTGAAGGATTTTTGCCCTTTTTTGTGTGATTTTTGGCCAATCTTTGGCATTTTTTGGGGGATTTGTTTGGGGGATTTTTTTGGGGATTGTTGCCCTTTTCGGTGGGATTTCGGGGGGGATTTTTGCCCTTTTGGCTGCCATTCCCTGCGGGCACACCTGGAAGGCGTCCGGCTGCGCGCCGAGGCTCCGCAGGCCGCGGGGGCCGATGCCGGTGCCGGCCAGGTCCAGCAGGGCCAGGCGGGCCAGAGTGACCAGCAGGGCCCCGAGCTCGGCCACTGCGGCCGCCGCCATTCCTTGGGCCATTGCAGAAGAGCTTGGGGGGATTTTTCGGGGGTTTTTGGGGATTTTTGGGGATTTTTTTGGGATTTTTTTAGGGGTTTTTTGGGGATTTTTGGGGGTGATTTTTAAAGAATTTTTAGAAGGATTTTTTAGGGATTTGTGGATTTTTTGGGGATTTTTTTCAAGATTTTTTGTGGGATTTTTGGCATTTTTTTGGTGTTTTTTTGGGGATTTTTTTTAGGATTTTGGGGTTTTTTGTGGGATTTTTGCCCTTTTTTTGCCCTTTTTTGTGGGATTTTCTATGTGATTTTTGGTGTTTCTTTGGGATTTTTTGTGGGATTTTCTGTGGGATTTTTGTGGGATTTTTTGTGGGATTTTTGGCGTTTCTTTGGGATTTTTTGTGGAATTTTTTGCAGGATTTTTGCCCTTTTTTGTGGGACTTTTGGTGAATCTTTGGGATTTTTCTTTGGGATTTTTGCCCTTTTTTGTGGGATTTTTGGGGTTTCCTTGGGATTTTTTGTGGGATTTTTTGAAGGATTTTTGCCCTTTTTTGTGTGATTTTTGGCCAATCTTTGGCATTTTTTGGGGGATTTTTTGGGGGGATTCTTTTGGGGATTGTTGCCCTTTTCGGTGGGATTTCGGGGGGGATTGTTGCCCTTTTGGCTGCCATTCCCTGCGGGCACACCTGGAAGGCGTCCGGCTGCGCGCCGAGGCTCCGCAGGCCGCGGGGGCCGATGCCGGTGCCGGCCAGGTCCAGCAGGGCCAGGCGGGCCAGAGTGACCAGCAGGGCCCCGAGCTCGGCCACTGCGGCCGCCGCCATTCCTTGGGCCATTGCAGAAGAGCTTGGGGGGATTTTTCGGGGGTTTTGGGGGAGTTTTGGGGATTTTTTTAGGGGTTTTTTAGAGATTTTTTGGGGTGATTTTTAAAGAATTTTTTTGGGATTTTTTGTGGGATTTTTGGATTTTTTGGGGATTTTTTCAGGATTTTTCCAGGATTTTTGGCAATTTTTTGGGATTTTTTTGAGGATTTTTTTTAGGATTTTAGGGATTTTTTGTGGGATTTTTCTGTGGGATTTTTGGCATTTTTTGTGGGATTTTTGCCCTTTTTTGTCGAGTTTTCTATGGGATTTTTGGTGTTTCTTTCGGATTTTTTTGAGAATTTTTTTTAGGATTTTTGGGGTTTTTTTGGGATTTTCTCTGGGATTTCTGGCGTTTCTTTGGGATTTTTTGCAGGATTTTTGCCCTTTTTTCTGGGATTTTTGGTGTTTCTTTGGGATTTTTTGTGGCATTTTTGACGAATCTTTGGGATTTTTTGTGGGATTTTTTGCAGGATTTTTGCCCTTTTTTGTGGGATTTTTGACATTTTTGTGGGATTTTTTGTGGGATTTTTGGGGATTTTTTGTGGGATTTCCTGTAGGATTTTTGGCGTTTCTTTGGGATTTTTTGTGGGATTTTTTGAAGGATTTTTGCCCTTTTTTGAGGGATTTTTGGGGTTTCTTTGGGATTTTTCGTGGGATTTTTGCCCTTTTTTGTGGAGTTTTCAATGGGATTTTTGGCGTTTCTTTGGGATTTTTTGCGGGATTTTTTCTAGGATTTTTGGCATTTTTTTGGGGATTTTTGCCCTTTTTTTGGAATACTTTGTGGGATTTTCTGTAGGATTTTTGGCGTTTCATTGGTATTTTTTGTGGGATTTTTGGTCAATCTTTGGGATTTTTTGGGGGGATTGTTTTGGGGATTTTTTTGGGGGGTTTTGCCCTTTTTTGTGGGGTTTTCTGTGGGATTTTTGGCATTTTTTGTGGGATTTTTGCGCTTTTTTGTGGAGTTTTCTATGGGATTTTTGGCGTTTCTTTGGGATTTTTCGTGGGATTTTCTGTGGGATTTTTGGGGATTTTTTGTGGGATTTTTGCTCTTTTTTTGGAATTCTTTGTGGGACTTTCTGTAGGATTTTTGGTGTTTCTTTGGGATTTTTTGTGGGATTTTTGGCCAATCTTTGGCATTTTTTGGGGGATTTGTTTGGGGGATTTTTTTGGGGATTGTTGCCCTTTTCGGTGGGATTTCGGGGGGGATTTTTGCCCTTTTGGCTGCCATTCCCTGCGGGCACACCTGGAAGGCGTCCGGCTGCGCGCCGAGGCTCCGCAGGCCGCGGGGGCCGATGCCGGTGCCGGCCAGGTCCAGCAGGGCCAGGCGGGCCAGAGTGACCAGCAGGGCCCCGAGCTCGGCCACTGCGGCCGCCGCCATTCCTTGGGCCATTGCAGAAGAGCTTGGGGGGATTTTTCGGGGGTTTTGGGGGAGTTTTGGGGATTTTTTGGGGATTTTTTTAGGGATTTTTTGGGGTGATTTTTAAAGAATTTTTAGAAGGATTTTCTGTGGGATTTTTGGATTTTTTGGGGATTTTTTTCAGGATTTTTGTGGGATTTTTGGCATTAATTTGGGTTTTTTTGGTGGATTTTTTTTAGGATTTTGGGGTTTTTTGTGGGATTTTGTTATGGGAGTTTCTGTGGGATTTTTGGCATTTTTTGTGGGATTTTTGCCCTTTTTCTGGGATTTTTGGCAAATCTTTGGGATTTTTTTTGGGATTTTTTGTGGGATTTTTGCCCTTTTTTGTGGGATTTTTTCCGTTTCTTTGGGATTTTTTGGGGGATTTTTGCCCTTTTTTGTGGGATTTTCTGCGGGATTTTTGGCATTTCTTTTGGATTTTTTTGAGAATTTTTTTTAGGATTTTTGGGGTTTTTTGTGGGATTTTCACTGGGATTTTTTGCGTTTCTTTGGGATTTTTTGGGGATTTTTGGTGGGATTTTTTTGGGGGATTTTGGGTGTGATTTTTGCCCTTTTGGCTCCCATTCCCTCAGCCCTCCTTGCCCTTTTGGCTGCCATTCCCTGCGGGCACACCTGGAAGGCGTCCGGCTGCGCGCCGAGGCTCCGCAGGCCGCGGGGGCCGATGCCGGTGCCGGCCAGGTCCAGCAGGGCCAGGCGGGCCAGAGTGACCAGCAGGGCCCCGAGCTCGGCCACTGCGGCCGCCGCCATTCCCTGGGCCATTGCAGAAGAGCTTGGGGGGATTTTTCGGGGGTTTTGGGGGATTTTTGGGGATTTTTTTAGGGGTTTTTTAGAGATTTTTTGGGGTGATTTTTAAAGAATTTTTTTGGGATTTTTTGTGGGATTTTTGGATTTTTTGGGGATTTTTTCAGGATTTTTCCAGGATTTTTGGCAATTTTTTGGGATTTTTTTGAGGATTTTTTTTAGGATTTTAGGGATTTTTTGTGGGATTTTTCTGTGGGATTTTTGGCATTTTTTGTGGGATTTTTGCCCTTTTTTGTCGAGTTTTCTATGGGATTTTTGGTGTTTCTTTCGGATTTTTTTGAGAATTTTTTTTAGGATTTTTGGGGTTTTTTTGGGATTTTCTCTGGGATTTCTGGCGTTTCTTTGGGATTTTTTGCAGGATTTTTGCCCTTTTTTCTGGGATTTTTGGTGTTTCTTTGGGATTTTTTGTGGCATTTTTGACGAATCTTTGGGATTTTTTGTGGGATTTTTTGCAGGATTTTTGCCCTTTTTTGTGGGATTTTTGACATTTTTGTGGGATTTTTTGTGGGATTTTTGGGGATTTTTTGTGGGATTTCCTGTAGGATTTTTGGCGTTTCTTTGGGATTTTTTGTGGGATTTTTTGAAGGATTTTTGCCCTTTTTTGAGGGATTTTTGGGGTTTCTTTGGGATTTTTCGTGGGATTTTTGCCCTTTTTTGTGGAGTTTTCAATGGGATTTTTGGCGTTTCTTTGGGATTTTTTGCGGGATTTTTTCTAGGATTTTTGGCATTTTTTTGGGGATTTTTGCCCTTTTTTTGGAATACTTTGTGGGATTTTCTGTAGGATTTTTGGCGTTTCATTGGTATTTTTTGTGGGATTTTTGGTCAATCTTTGGGATTTTTTGGGGGGATTGTTTTGGGGATTTTTTTGGGGGGTTTTGCCCTTTTTTGTGGGGTTTTCTGTGGGATTTTTGGCATTTTTTGTGGGATTTTTGCGCTTTTTTGTGGAGTTTTCTATGGGATTTTTGGCGTTTCTTTGGGATTTTTCGTGGGATTTTCTGTGGGATTTTTGGGGATTTTTTGTGGGATTTTTGCTCTTTTTTTGGAATTCTTTGTGGGATTTTCTGTGGGATTTTTGGCGTTTCTTTGGGATTTTCTGTGGCATTTTTGGCCAATCTTTGGCATTTTTTGGGGGATTTGTTTGGGGGGATTTTTTTGGGGATTGTTGCCCTTTTCGGTGGGATTTCGGGGGGGATTGTTGCCCTTTTGGCTGCCATTCCCTGCGGGCACACCTGGAAGGCGTCCGGCTGCGCGCCGAGGCTCCGCAGGCCGCGGGGGCCGATGCCGGTGCCGGCCAGGTCCAGCAGGGCCAGGCGGGCCAGAGTGACCAGCAGGGCCCCGAGCTCGGCCACTGCGGCCGCCGCCATTCCTTGGGCCATTGCAGAAGAGCTTGGGGGGATTTTTCGGGGGTTTTTGGGGAGTTTTGGGGATTTTTTTAGGGGTTTTTTAGGGATTTTTTTTGGGTGATTTTTAAAGAATTTTTAGAAGGATTTTCTGGGGGATTTCTGGATTTTTTTGGGATTTTTTTCAAGATTTTTCCAGGATTTTTGGCATTTTTTTGAGGTTTTTTTGAGGATTTTTTTAGGATTTTGGGTTTTTTTGTGGGATTTTTCTATGGGATTTTTGAAGGATTTTTGGCATTTTTTGTAGGATTTTTGCCCTTTTTTTGGGATTTTTGGCAAATCTTTGGGATTTTTTTTGGGATTTTTTGGGGGATTTTTGCCCTTTTTTGTGAGATTTTTTCCGTTTCTTTGGGATTTTTTGCCCTTTTTTTGCCATTTTTTGTGGGGTTCTCTGTGGGATTTTTGGCCTTTCTTTTGGATTTTTTTGAGAATTTTTTTTATGATTTTGGGGGTTTTTTGGGATTTTTTGTGAGTTTTTTTGGGATTTTCACTGGGATTTTTTGTGGGATTTTTGGCCAATCTTTGGGATTTTTTGTGGGATTTTTTGCAGGATTTTTGCCCTTTTTTGTGGGATTTTTGTCGTTTCTTTGGGATTTTTTGTGGGATTTTTGGGGATTTTTGGTGGGATTTTTGCTCTTTTTTTGGAATTTTTTGTGGGATTTTCTGTAGGATTTTCTGCGTTTCTTTGGGATTTTTTGTGGGATTTTTGGCGTTTCTTTGGGATTTTTTGTGGGATTTTCTGTAGGATTTTTGGCCAATCTTTGAGATTTTTTGTGGGATTTTTGGCGTTTCTTTGGGATTTTTTGTGGGATTTTCTGTGGGATTTTTGGCATTTTTTGTGGGATTTTTGCCCTTTTTTTGGAATTTTTTGTGGGATTTTCTGTAGGATTTTCTGCGTTTCTTTGGGATTTTTTGTGGGATTTTTGGCCAATCTTTGGGATTTTTTGTGGAATTTTTTGCAGGATTTTTGCCCTTTTTTCTGGGATTTTTGGCGTTTCTTTGGGATTTTTTGTGGGATTTTTGGCCAATCTTTGGCATTTTTTGGGGGATTTGTTTGGGGGATTTTTTTGGGGATTGTTGCCCTTTTCGGTGGGATTTCGGGGGGGATTTTTGCCCTTTTGGCTGCCATTCCCTGCGGGCACACCTGGAAGGCGTCCGGCTGCGCGCCGAGGCTCCGCAGGCCGCGGGGGCCGATGCCGGTGCCGGCCAGGTCCAGCAGGGCCAGGCGGGCCAGAGTGACCAGCAGGGCCCCGAGCTCGGCCACTGCGGCCGCCGCCATTCCTTGGGCCATTGCAGAAGAGCTTGGGGGGATTTTTCGGGGGTTTTGGGGAATTTTTTTGGGATTTTTTTAGGGTTTTTTTAGGGATTTTTTGGGGTGATTTTTAAAGAATTTTTTTGGGATTTTCTGTGGGATTTTTGGATTTTTTGGGGATTTTTTGCAGATTTTTTGTGGGATTTTTGGCATTAATTTGGGGTTTTTTGGTGGATTTTTTTTAGGATTTTAGGGTTTTTTGGGGGATTTTTCTATGGGATTTTTGAAGGATTTTTGGCATTTTTTGTAGGATTTTTGCCCTTTTTTGTGGGATTTTCTGTGGGATTTTTAGCATTTCTTTGGGTTTTTTTTTTGAGGATTTTTTTTGTAGGATTTTGGGCCTTTTTTGGGATTTCTTGTGGGATTTTTTGCATGATCTTTGCCCTTTTTTTTGGGATTTTTGGCGTTTCTTGGGGATTTTTTGTGGGATTTTTTGGGGATTTTTGGTGGGATTTTTTTGGGGGATTTTTGGTGGGATTTTTGCCCTTTTGGCTCCCATTCCCTCAGCGCTCCTTGCCCTTTTGGCTGCCATTCCCTGCGGGCACACCTGGAAGGCGTCCGGCTGCGCGCCGAGGCTCCGCAGGCCGCGGGGGCCGATGCCGGTGCCGGCCAGGTCCAGCAGGGCCAGGCGGGCCAGAGTGACCAGCAGGGCCCCGAGCTCGGCCACTGCGGCCGCCGCCATTCCTTGGGCCATTGCAGAAGAGCTTGGGGGGATTTTTCGGGGGTTTTTGGGGATTTTTGGGGATTTTTTTGGGGATTTTTTAGGGATTTTTTGGGGTGATTTTTAAAGAATTTTTAGAAGGATTTTTGTGGGATTTTTGGATTTTTTTCAGGATTTTTTTCAAGATTTTTCCAGGATTTTTGGCATTTTTTTGAGGTTTTTTTGAGGATTTTTTCAGGATTTTGGGTTTTTTTGTGGGATTTTTGAATGGGAGTTTCTGTGGGATTTTTGGCATTTTTTGTAGGATTTTTGCCATTTTTTGTGGGGTTCTCTGTGGGAAGTTTGGCATTTCTTTGGGATTTTTTGGGGGATTTTTTGGGGGATTTTCTGTGGGATTTTTGCCCTTTTTTGTGGGATTTTCTATGGGATTTTTGGCGTTTCTTTGGGATTTTTTGTGGAATTTTTTGCAGGATTTTTGCCCTTTTTTGTGGGACTTTTGGTGAATCTTTGGGATTTTTCTTTGG
This sequence comes from Aphelocoma coerulescens, assembly GCF_041296385.1. Classification (NCBI taxonomy): domain Eukaryota; kingdom Metazoa; phylum Chordata; class Aves; order Passeriformes; family Corvidae; genus Aphelocoma; species Aphelocoma coerulescens. Next base: position 148,321 of record NW_027183563.1, on the reverse strand, counting down.
GATTTTTGCCCTTTTCTGTGGGATTTTTGGGGTTTCCTTGGGATTTTTTGTGGGATTTTTTGAAGGATTTTTGCCCTTTTTTGAGGGATTTTTGGCCAATCTTTGGGATTTTTTGCGGGATTTTTGGCGAATCTTTGGGATTTTTTGTGGGATTTTTTGTGGGATTTTTTGGGGATTTTTTGTGGGATTTTTTGTGGATTTTGGGTGGGATTTTTGCCCTTTTGGCTGCCATTCCCTGCGGGCACACCTGGAAGGCGTCCGGCTGCGCGCCGAGGCTCCGCAGGCCGCGGGGGCCGATGCCGGTGCCGGCCAGGTCCAGCAGGGCCAGGCGGGCCAGAGTGACCAGCAGGGCCCCGAGCTCGGCCACTGCGGCCGCCGCCATTCCTTGGGCCATTGCAGAAGAGCTTGGGGGGATTTTTCGGGGGTTTTTGGGGATTTTTGGGGATTTTTTTGGGATTTTTTTAGGGGTTTTTTGGGGATTTTTGGGGGTGATTTTTAAAGAATTTTTAGAAGGATTTTTTAGGGATTTGTGGATTTTTTGGGGATTTTTTGCAGATTTTTTGTGGGATTTTTGGCATTAATTTGGGTTTTTTGAGGGTTTTTTTTAGGATTTTGGGTTTTTTTGTGGGATTTTTCTATGGGATTTTTGAAGGATTTTTGGCATTTTTTGTAGGATTTTTGCCCTTTTTTGTGGGATTTTCTGCGGGATTTTAGGTCTTTCTTTTGGATTTTTTTGAGAATTTTTTTTAGGATTTTTGGGGTTTTTTTTGGGATTTTCTGTAGGGTTTTTGGCGTTTCTTTGGGATTTTTTTGTGGGATTTTTGGCCAATCTTTGGGATTTTTTGTGGGATTTTTTGCAGGATTTTTGCCCTTTTTTGTGGGATTTTTGGCGTTTCTTTGGGATTTTTTGTGGGATTTTTGCCCTTTTTTGTGGGATTTTTGGCGAATCTTTGGGATTTTTTGTGGGATTTTTGTGCTTTTTTGTGGAGTTTTCAATGGGATTTTTGGCGTTTCTTTGGGATTTTTTGTGGGATTTTATGTGGGATTTTTGGAATTTTTTGTGGGATTTTTGCCCTTTTTTTGGGGATTTTTTGTGGGATTTTCTGTGGGATTTTTGGTGTTTCTTTGGGATTTTTTGTGGGATTTTTGGCGAATCTTTGGGATTTTTTGCGGGATTTTATGTGGGATTTTTGGCATTTTTTGTGGGATTTTTGCCCTTTTTTTGGAATTTTTTGTGGGATTTTCTGTAGGATTTTTGGCGTTTTTTTGGGATTTTTTGTGGGATTTTTGCCCTTTTTTTGTGGGATTTTCTGCGGGATTTTTGGCGTTTCTTTCGGATTTTTTTGAGAATTTTTTTTAGGATTTTTGGGACTTTTTTGGGATTTTCTCTGGGATTTCTGGCATTTCTTTGGCATTTTTTGTGGGATTTTTTGTGCCCTTTTTTGTGGGATTTCTGGCAAATCTTTGGGATTTTTTTGGGGATTTTTTGGGGGATTTTTGCCCTTTTTTGTGGGATTTTTGCCGTTTCTTTGGGATTTTTTGGGGGATCTTTGCCCTTTTTTGTGGGATTTTCTGTGGGATTTTTAGCATTTCTTTGGGGTTTTTTTTGAGGATTTTTTTTGTAGGATTTTGGGCCTTTTTTGGGATTTTTTGTGGGATTTTTTGCATGATGATTGCCCTTTTTTTTGGGATTTTTGGCGTTTCTTTGGGATTTTTTGTGGGATTTTTTGCAGGATTTTTGCCCCTTTTTTGTGGGATTTTTGAAGGATTTTTGCCCTTTTTTGTGGGATTTTTGGCGTTTCTTTGGGATTTTTTGCGTGATTTTCTGTGGGATTTTTGGCATTTTTTTGGGAATTTTTGTCCTTTTTTTGGAATTTTTTGTGGGACTTTCTGTAGGATTTTTGGTGTTTCTTTGGGATTTTTTGGGGGATTTTTGCCCTTTTTTGTCGAGTTTTCTATGGGATTTTTGGTGTTTCTTTCGGATTTTCTTGAGAATTTTTTTTAGGATTTTTGGGGTTTTTTTGGGATTTTCTCTGGGATTTCTGGCGTTTCTTTGGGATTTTTTGCAGGATTTTTTGCAGGATTTTTGCCCTTTTTTCTGGGATTTTTGGTGTTTCTTTGGGATTTTTTGTGGCATTTTTGACGAATCTTTGGGATTTTTTGTGGGATTTTTTGCAGGATTTTTGCCCTTTTTTGTGGGATTTTTGACATTTTTGTGGGATTTTTTGTGGGATTTTTGGGGATTTTTTGTGGGATTTCCTGTAGGATTTTTGGCGTTTCTTTGGGATTTTTTGTGGGATTTTTTGAAGGATTTTTGCCCTTTTTTGAGGGATTTTTGGGGTTTCTTTGGGATTTTTCGTGGGATTTTTGCCCTTTTTTGTGGAGTTTTCAATGGGATTTTTGGCGTTTCTTTGGGATTTTTTGCGGGATTTTTTCTAGGATTTTTGGCATTTTTTTGGGGATTTTTGCCCTTTTTTTGGAATACTTTGTGGGATTTTCTGTAGGATTTTTGGCGTTTCTTTGGTATTTTTTGTGGGATTTTTGGTCAATCTTTGGGATTTTTTGGGGGGATTGTTTTGGGGATTTTTTTGGGGGGTTTTGCCCTTTTTTGTGGGGTTTTCTGTGGGATTTTTGGCATTTTTTGTGGGATTTTTGCGCTTTTTTGTGGAGTTTTCTATGGGATTTTTTGTGGGATTTTCTGTGGGATTTTTGGTGGGATTTTCTGTGGGATTTTTGGCATTTTTTGGGGGATTTTTGCCCTTTTTTTGGGATTTTTTGTGGGATTTTCTGTAGGATTTTTGGTGTTTCTTTGGGATTTTTTTGGGGATTTTTGCGCTTTTTTGTGGAGTTTTCTATGGGATTTTTTGTGGGATTTTCTGTGGGATTTTTGGTGGGATTTTCTGTGGGATTTTTGGCATTTTTTTGGGGATTTTTGCCCTTTTTTTGGGATTTTTTGTGGGATTTTCTGTAGGATTTTTGGTGTTTCTTTGGGATTTTTTTGGGGATTTTTGCGCTTTTTTGTCGAGTTTTCTATGGGATTTTTTGCGTTTCTTTGGGATTTTTTGTGGGATTTCTGGCGTTTCTTTGCGATTTTTTGTGGGATTTTTTTGGGGGATTTTGGGGGGGATTTTTGCCCTTTTGGCTGCCATTCCCTGCGGGCACACCTGGAAGGCGTCCGGCTGCGCGCCGAGGCTCCGCAGGCCGCGGGGGCCGATGCCGGTGCCGGCCAGGTCCAGCAGGGCCAGGCGGGCCAGAGTGACCAGCAGGGCCCCGAGCTCGGCCACCGTGGCCACCGCCACTCCTTGGGCCATTGCAGAAGAGCTTGGGGGGATTTTTCGGGGGTTTTTGGGGGATTTTTTGGGGATTTTTTTAGGGGTTTTTTAGGGATTTTTTGGGGTGATTTTTAAAGAATTTTTTTGGGATTTTCTGTGGGATTTTTGGATTTTTTGGGGATTTTTTGCAGATTTTTTGTGGGATTTTTGGCATTAATTTTGGGTTTTTTGGTGGATTTTTTTTAGGATTTTAGGTTTTTTTGTGGGATTTTGTTATGGGATTTTCTATGGGATTTTTGGCATTTTTTTGTGGAATTTTTGCCCCTTTTTGTGGGGTCTTCTGCGTGATTTTTGGCGTTTCTTTTGGATTTTTTTGAGAATTTTTTTTAGGATTTTTGGGGTTTTTTGTGGGATTTTCTCTGGGATTTTTGGCGTTTCTTTGGGATTTTTTGGGGGATTTTTTGTGCCCTTTTTTGTGGGATTTTTTGGTGAATCTTTGGGATTTTTTGTGGGATTTTTTTTTAGGATTTTTGCCCTTTTTTGTGGGATTTTTGACATTTTTGTGGGATTTTTTGTGGGATTTTTGCCCTTTTTTTGGAATTTTTTGTGAGACTTTCTGTAGGATTTTTGGTGTTTCTTTGGGATTTTCTATGGGATTTTTGCCCTTTTTTTCGAATTTTTTGTGGGATTTTTTGTGGGATTTTTGGCCAATCTTTGGGATTTTTTGGGGGATTTTTTGTGGGATTTTTGCCCTTTTCTTGGAATTATTTGTGGGATTTTCTGTAGGATTTTTGGCGTTTCTTTGGCATTTTCTGTGGGATTTTTGGCCAATCTTTGGCATTTTTTGTGGGATTTGTTTGGGGGATTTGTTTGGGGATTGTTGCCCTTTTCGGTGGGATTTCGGGGGGGATTTTTGCCCTTTTGGCTGCCATTCCCTGCGGGCACACCTGGAAGGCGTCCGGCTGCGCGCCGAGGCTCCGCAGGCCGCGGGGGCCGATGCCGGTGCCGGCCAGGTCCAGCAGGGCCAGGCGGGCCAGAGTGACCAGCAGGGCCCCGAGCTCGGCCACTGCGGCCGCCGCCATTCCTTGGGCCATTGCAGAAGAGCTTGGGGGGATTTTTCGGGGGTTTTTGGGGATTTTTTGGGGATTTTTTTAGGGGTTTTTTAGGGGGTTTTTTGGGGTGATTTTTAAAGAATTTTTAGAAGGACTTTTTAGGGATTGTTGGATTTTTTGGGGATTTTTTGCAGATTTTTTGTGGGATTTTTGGCATTAATTTGGGTTTTTTGAGGGTTTTTTTTAGGATTTTGGGTTTTTTTGTGGGATTTTTCTATGGGATTTTTGAAGGATTTTTGGCATTTTTTGTAGGATTTTTGCCCTTTTTTGTGGGATTTTCTGCGGGATTTTAGGTCTTTCTTTTGGATTTTTTTGAGAATTTTTTTTAGGATTTTTGGGGTTTTTTTTGGGATTTTCTGTAGGGTTTTTGGCGTTTCTTTGGGATTTTTTTGTGGGATTTTTGGCCAATCTTTGGGATTTTTTGTGGGATTTTTTGCAGGATTTTTGCCCTTTTTTGTGGGATTTTTGGCGTTTCTTTGGGATTTTTTGTGGGATTTTTGCCCTTTTTTAGGGATTTTTGGCGTTTCTTTGGGATTTTTTGTGGGATTTTTTGCAGGATTTTTGCCCTTTTTTGTGGGATTTTTGCCCTTTTTTTGGAATTTTTTGTGGGATTTTCTGTAGGATTTTTGGCGTTTCTTTGGGCATTTTTTGTGGGATTTTCTGTGGGATTTTTGGCATTTTTTGTGGGATTTTTGCCCTTTTTTTGGGATTTTTTGTGGGATTTTCTGTAGGATTTTTGGTGTTTCTTTGGGATTTTTTGTGGGATTTTTGGCATTTCTTTGGGATTTCTTGTGGGATTTTCTGTGGGATTTTTGTCATTTTTTGTGGGATTTTTGCCCATTTTTTGGAATTTTTTGTGGGATTTTCTGTAGGATTTTTGGCGTTTCTTTGGGATTTTCTGTGGGATTTTTGGCCAATCGTTGGCATTTTTCGGGGGATTTGTTTGGGGGATTTTTTTGGGGATTGTTGCCCTTTTCGGTGGGATTTCGGGGGGGATTTTTGCCCTTTTGGCTGCCATTCCCTGCGGGCACACCTGGAAGGCGTCCGGCTGCGCGCCGAGGCTCCGCAGGCCGCGGGGGCCGATGCCGGTGCCGGCCAGGTCCAGCAGGGCCAGGCGGGCCAGAGTGACCAGCAGGGCCCCGAGCTCGGCCACCGCGGCCGCCGCCATTCCTTGGGCCATTGCAGAAGAGCTTGGGGGGATTTTTCGGGGGTTTTTGGGGGATTTTTTGGGGATTTTTTTAGGGGTTTTTTAGGGATTTTTTGGGGTGATTTTTAAAGAATTTTTTGGGGATTTTCTGTGGGATTTTTGGATTTTTTTGGGATTTTTTCAGGATTTTTCCAGGATTTTTGGCAATTTTTTGGGATTTTTTTGAGGATTTTTTTTAGGATTTTAGGGATTTTTTGTGGGATTTTTCTGTGGGATTTTTGGCATTTTTTGTGGGATTTTTGCCCTTTTTTGTCGAGTTTTCTATGGGATTTTTGGTGTTTCTTTCGGATTTTTTTGAGAATTTTTTTTAGGATTTTTGGGGTTTTTTTGGGATTTTCTCTGGGATTTCTGGCGTTTCTTTGGGATTTTTTGCAGGATTTTTTGCAGGATTTTTGCCCTTTTTTCTGGGATTTTTGGTGTTTCTTTGGGATTTTTTGTGGCATTTTTGACGAATCTTTGGGATTTTTTGTGGGATTTTTTGCAGGATTTTTGCCCTTTTTTGTGGGATTTTTGACATTTTTGTGGGATTTTTTGTGGGATTTTTGGGGATTTTTTGTGGGATTTCCTGTAGGATTTTTGGCGTTTCTTTGGGATTTTTTGTGGGATTTTTTGAAGGATTTTTGCCCTTTTTTGAGGGATTTTTGGGGTTTCTTTGGGATTTTTCGTGGGATTTTTGCCCTTTTTTGTGGAGTTTTCAATGGGATTTTTGGCGTTTCTTTGGGATTTTTTGCGGGATTTTTTCTAGGATTTTTGGCATTTTTTTGGGGATTTTTGCCCTTTTTTTGGAATACTTTGTGGGATTTTCTGTAGGATTTTTGGCGTTTCTTTGGTATTTTTTGTGGGATTTTTGGTCAATCTTTGGGATTTTTTGGGGGGATTGTTTTGGGGATTTTTTTGGGGGGTTTTGCCCTTTTTTGTGGGGTTTTCTGTGGGATTTTTGGCATTTTTTGTGGGATTTTTGCGCTTTTTTGTGGAGTTTTCTATGGGATTTTTGGCGTTTCTTTGGGATTTTTCGTGGGATTTTCTGTGGGATTTTTGGGGATTTTTTGTGGGATTTTTGCTCTTTTTTTGGAATTCTTTGTGGGATTTTCTGTAGGATTTTTGGTGTTTCTTTGGGATTTTCTGTGGGATTTTTGGCCAATCTTTGGCATTTTTTGGGGGATTTGTTTGGGGGATTTTTTTGGGGATTGTTGCCCTTTTCGGTGGGATTTCGGGGGGGATTTTGGCCCTTTTGGCTGCCATTCCCTGCGGGCACACCTGGAAGGCGTCCGGCTGCGCGCCGAGGCTCCGCAGGCCGCGGGGGCCGATGCCGGTGCCGGCCAGGTCCAGCAGGGCCAGGCGGGCCAGAGTGACCAGCAGGGCCCCGAGCTCGGCCACTGCGGCCGCCGCCATTCCTTGGGCCATTGCAGAAGAGCTTGGGGGGATTTTTCGGGGGTTTTGGGGGAGTTTTGGGGATTTTTTTAAGGGGTTTTTTAGAGATTTTTTGGGGTGATTTTTAAAGAATTTTTAGAAGGATTTTTTAGGGATTTGTGGATTTTTTGGGGATTTTTTGCAGATTTTTTGTGGGATTTTTGACATTTCTTTGAGGATTTTTTGAGGGCTTTTTTTAGGATTTTGGGTTTTTTTGTGGGATTTTTTAATGGGAGTTACTGTGGGATTTTTGGCACTTTTTGTGGGATTTTTGCCCTTTTTTGTGGGATTTCTGGCAAATCTTTGGGATTTTTTTGGGGATTTTTTGGGGGATTTTTGCCCTTTTTTGGTGGGATTTTCTGTGGGATTTTTGGCGTTTCTTTGGGATTTTTTTCAGGATTTGTGGCCTTTTTTGTGGGATTTTCTCTGGGATTTTTGGTGTTTCTTGCGGATTTTTTGTGGAATTTTTTTTAGGATTTTTGGGTTTTTTTTGGGATTTTTTGTGGGATTTCCGGCGTTTCTTTGGGATTTTTTTGAGGATTTTTTGTGCCCTTTTTTGTGGGACTTTTGGCGAATCTTTGGGATTTTTTGTGGGATTTTTTGCAGGATTTTTGCCCTTTTTTGTGGGATTTTTTGGCGAATCTTTGGGATTTTTTGTGGGATTTTTGGCCAATTTTTGGGATTTTTTGTGGGATTTTTTGTGGATTTTTGGTGGGATTTTTGCCCTTTTGGCTGCCATTCCCTCAGCGCTCCTTGCCCTTTTGGCTGCCATTCCCTGCGGGCACACCTGGAAGGCGTCCGGCTGCGCGCCGAGGCTCCGCAGGCCGCGGGGGCCGATGCCGGTGCCGGCCAGGTCCAGCAGGGCCAGGCGGGCCAGAGTGACCAGCAGGGCCCCGAGCTCGGCCACTGCGGCCGCCGCCATTCCTTGGGCCATTGCAGAAGAGTTTGGGGGGATTTTTCGGGGGTTTTTGGGGAGTTTTGGGGATTTTTTTAGGGGTTTTTTAGGGATTTTTTTTGGGTGATTTTTAAAGAATTTTTAGAAGGATTTTCTGGGGGATTTTTGGATTTTTTGGGGATTTTTTTCAAGATTTTTCCAGGATTTTTGGCATTTTTTTGAGGTTTTTTTTGAGGATTTTTTTAGGATTTTGGGTTTTTTTGTGGGATTTTTGAATGGGAGTTTCTGTGGGATTTTTGGCATTTTTTGTGGGATTTTTGCACTTTTTTGTGGGATTTTTGGCGTTTGTGATTTTTTGTGGGATTTTCTGCGGGATTTTTGGTCTTTCTTTTGGATTTTTTTGAGAATTTTTTTGTGGGATTTTTGGTTTTTTTTGGGATTTTCACTGGGATTTTTGGTGTTTCTTTGGGATTTTTTGTGGGATTTTTTGCAGGATTTTTGCCCTTTTTTCTGGGATTTTTGGCGTTTCTGTGGGATTTTTCGTGGGATTTTTTGCCAGATTTTTGGCATTTTTTGTGGGATTTTTGTCCTTTTTTTGGAATTTTTTGTGGGACTTTCTGTAGGATTTTTGGTGTTTCTTTGGGATTTTTTGGGGGATTTTTGCCCTTTTTTGGTGGGATTTTCTGCGGGATTTTTGGCGTTTCTTTCGGATTTTTTGTGGAATTTTTTTTAGGATTTTTGGGGTTTTTTTGGATTTTTTGTGGGATTTCTGGCGTTTCTTTGGGATTTTTTGTGGGATTTTTTGTGCCCTTTTTTGTGGGATTTTTGGCGAATCTTTGGGATTTTTTGCGGGATTTTCTGTGGGATTTTTGGCATTTTTTGTGGGATTTTTGACCTTTTTTTGGAATTTTTTGTGGGATTTTCTGTAGGATTTTTGGGCAATCTTTGGGATTTTTTGGGGGATTTTTTGTGGGATTTTTTGGGCAATCTTTGGGATTTTCTGTAGGATTTTTGGGGATTTTTTGTGGGATTTTTGCTCTTTTTTTGGAATTCTTTGTGGGATTTTCTGTAGGATTTTTGGCGTTTCTTTGGCATTTTCTGTAGGATTTTTGGCCAATCTTTGGCATTTTTTGGGGGATTTGTTTGGGGGATTTTTTTGGGGTTTGTTGCCCTTTTCGGTGGGATTTCGGGGGGGATTTTTGCCCTTTTGGCTGCCATTCCCTGCGGGCACACCTGGAAGGCGTCCGGCTGCGCGCCGAGGCTCCGCAGGCCGCGGGGGCCGATGCCGGTGCCGGCCAGGTCCAGCAGGGCCAGGCGGGCCAGAGTGACCAGCAGGGCCCCGAGCTCGGCCACTGCGGCCGCCGCCATTCCCTGGGCCATTGCAGAAGAGCTTGGGGGGATTTTTCGGGGGTTTTGGGGAATTTTTTTGGGATTTTTTTAGGGTTTTTTTAGGGATTTTTTGGGGTGATTTTTAAAGAATTTTTTTGGGATTTTCTGTGGGATTTTTGGATTTTTTGGGGATTTTTTGCAGATTTTTTGTGGGATTTTTGGCATTAATTTGGGGTTTTTTGGTGGATTTTTTTTAGGATTTTGGGGTTTTTTGTGGGATTTTGTTATGGGAGTTTCTGTGGGATTTTTGGCATTTTTTGTGGGATTTTTGCCCTTTTTCTGGGATTTTTGGCAAATCTTTGGGATTTTTTTTGGGATTTTTTGTGGGATTTTTGCCCTTTTTTGTGGGATTTTTGCCGTTTCTTTGGGATTTTTTGGGGGATTTTTGCCCTTTTTTGTGGGATTTTCTGCGGGATTTTTGGCCTTTCTTTTGGATTTTTTTGAGAATTTTTTTTAGGATTTTTGGTGTTTTTTTTGGGATTTTCACTGGGATTTTTGGCGTTTCTTTGGGATTTTTTGTGGGATTTTTGGCGAATCTTTGGGATTTTTTGTGGGATTTTTTGCAGGATTTTTGCCCTTTTTTCTGGGATTTTTGGCATTTGTTTGGGATTTTTTGTGGGATTTTTTGCAGGATTTTTGCCCTTTTTTGTGGGATTTTTGGTGTTTCTTTGGGATTTTTTGTGGGATTTTCTGTGGGATTTTTGGCGTTTCTTTGGGATTTTCTGTGGGATTTTTTTGGGGATTTTTGCCCTTTTTTGTGGGATTTTCTATGGGATTTTTGGCGTTTCTTTGGGACTTTTTGCGGGATTTTTGGCCAATCTTTGGGATTTTTTGTGGGATTTTTTGGGGATTTTTTGTGGGATTTTTTGTGGATTTTTGGTGGGATTTTTGCCCTTTTGGCTGCCATTCCCTCAGCGCTCCTTGCCCTTTTGGCTGCCATTCCCTGCGGGCACACCTGGAAGGCGTCCGGCTGCGCGCCGAGGCTCCGCAGGCCGCGGGGGCCGATGCCGGTGCCGGCCAGGTCCAGCAGGGCCAGGCGGGCCAGAGTGACCAGCAGGGCCCCGAGCTCGGCCACTGCGGCCGCCGCCATTCCCTGGGCCATTGCAGAAGAGCTTGGGGGGATTTTTCGGGGGTTTTGGGGAATTTTTTTGGGATTTTTTTAGGGTTTTTTTAGGGATTTTTTGGGGTGATTTTTAAAGAATTTTTTTGGGATTTTCTGTGGGATTTTTGGATTTTTTGGGGATTTTTTGCAGATTTTTTGTGGGATTTTTGGCATTAATTTGGGGTTTTTTGGTGGATTTTTTTTAGGATTTTGGGGTTTTTTGTGGGATTTTGTTATGGGAGTTTCTGTGGGATTTTTGGCATTTTTTGTGGGATTTTTGCCCTTTTTCTGGGATTTTTGGCAAATCTTTGGGATTTTTTTTGGGATTTTTTGTGGGATTTTTGCCCTTTTTTGTGGGATTTTTGCCGTTTCTTTGGGATTTTTTGGGGGATTTTTGCCCTTTTTTGTGGGATTTTCTGCGGGATTTTTGGCCTTTCTTTTGGATTTTTTTGAGAATTTTTTTTAGGATTTTTGGTGTTTTTTTTGGGATTTTCACTGGGATTTTTGGCGTTTCTTTGGGATTTTTTGTGGGATTTTTGGCGAATCTTTGGGATTTTTTGTGGGATTTTTTGCAGGATTTTTGCCCTTTTTTCTGGGATTTTTGGCATTTGTTTGGGATTTTTTGTGGGATTTTTTGCAGGATTTTTGCCCTTTTTTGTGGGATTTTTGGTGTTTCTTTGGGATTTTTTGTGGGATTTTCTGTGGGATTTTTGGCGTTTCTTTGGGATTTTCTGTGGGATTTTTTTGGGGATTTTTGCCCTTTTTTGTGGGATTTTCTATGGGATTTTTGGCGTTTCTTTGGGACTTTTTGCGGGATTTTTGGCCAATCTTTGGGATTTTTTGTGGGATTTTTTGGGGATTTTTTGTGGGATTTTTTGTGGATTTTTGGTGGGATTTTTGCCCTTTTGGCTGCCATTCCCTCAGCGCTCCTTGCCCTTTTGGCTGCCATTCCCTGCGGGCACACCTGGAAGGCGTCCGGCTGCGCGCCGAGGCTCCGCAGGCCGCGGGGGCCGATGCCGGTGCCGGCCAGGTCCAGCAGGGCCAGGCGGGCCAGAGTGACCAGCAGGGCCCCGAGCTCGGCCACTGCGGCCGCCGCCATTCCTTGGGCCATTGCAGAAGAGCTTGGGGGGATTTTTCGGGGGTTTTGGGGGATTTTTTGGGGATTTTTTTAGGGGGTTTTTAGAGATTTTTTGGGGTGATTTTTAAAGAATTTTTTTGGGATTTTTTGTGGGATTTTTGGATTTTTTGGGGATTTTTTCAGGATTTTTCCAGGATTTTTGGCAATTTTTTGGGATTTTTTTGAGGATTTTTTTTAGGATTTTAGGGATTTTTTGTGGGATTTTTCTGTGGGATTTTTGGCATTTTTTGTGGGATTTTTGCCCTTTTTTGTCGAGTTTTCTATGGGATTTTTGGTGTTTCTTTCGGATTTTTTTGAGAATTTTTTTTAGGATTTTTGGGGTTTTTTTGGGATTTTCTCTGGGATTTCTGGCGTTTCTTTGGGATTTTTTGCAGGATTTTTGCCCTTTTTTCTGGGATTTTTGGTGTTTCTTTGGGATTTTTTGTGGCATTTTTGACGAATCTTTGGGATTTTTTGTGGGATTTTTTGCAGGATTTTTGCCCTTTTTTGTGGGATTTTTGACATTTTTGTGGGATTTTTTGTGGGATTTTTGGGGATTTTTTGTGGGATTTCCTGTAGGATTTTTGGCGTTTCTTTGGGATTTTTTGTGGGATTTTTTGAAGGATTTTTGCCCTTTTTTGAGGGATTTTTGGGGTTTCTTTGGGATTTTTCGTGGGATTTTTGCCCTTTTTTGTGGAGTTTTCAATGGGATTTTTGGCGTTTCTTTGGGATTTTTTGCGGGATTTTTTCTAGGATTTTTGGCATTTTTTTGGGGATTTTTGCCCTTTTTTTGGAATACTTTGTGGGACTTTCTGTAGGATTTTTGGCGTTTCATTGGTATTTTTTGTGGGATTTTTGGTCAATCTTTGGGATTTTTTGGGGGGATTGTTTTGGGGATTTTTTTGGGGGGTTTTGCCCTTTTTTGTGGGGTTTTCTGTGGGATTTTTGGCATTTTTTGTGGGATTTTTGCGCTTTTTTGTGGAGTTTTCTATGGGATTTTTGGCGTTTCTTTGGGATTTTTCGTGGGATTTTCTGTGGGATTTTTGGGGATTTTTTGTGGGATTTTTGCTCTTTTTTTGGAATTCTTTGTGGGATTTTCTGTAGGATTTTTGGCGTTTCTTTGGCATTTTCTGTAGGATTTTTGGCCAATCTTTGGCATTTTTTGGGGGATTTGTTTGGGGGATTTTTTTGGGGATTGTTGCCCTTTTCGGTGGGATTTCGGGGGGGATTTTTGCCCTTTTGGCTGCCATTCCCTGCGGGCACACCTGGAAGGCGTCCGGCTGCGCGCCGAGGCTCCGCAGGCCGCGGGGGCCGATGCCGGTGCCGGCCAGGTCCAGCAGGGCCAGGCGGGCCAGAGTGACCAGCAGGGCCCCGAGCTCGGCCACTGCGGCCGCCGCCATTCCTTGGGCCATTGCAGAAGAGCTTGGGGGGATTTTTCGGGGGTTTTTGGGGAGTTTGGGGGATTTTTTTAAGGGTTTTTTTAGGGGTTTTTTTGGGATTTTTTGGGGTGATTTTTCAAGAATTTTTAGAAGGATTTTTTGTGGGATTTTTGGATTTTTTGGGATTTTTTGCAGATTTTTTGTGGGATTTTTGGCATTAATTTGGGTTTTTTGAGGGTTTTTTTTAGGATTTTGGGTTTTTTTGTGGGATTTTTCTATGGGATTTTTGAAGGATTTTTGGCATTTTTTGTAGGATTTTTGCCCTTTTTTGTGGGGTTCTCTGTGGGAATTTTGGCTTTTTTTTTGATTTTTTTGGGATTTTTGAGGGATTTTTTTGGGGATTTTTTTCCTTTTTTGTGGGATTTTCTATGGGATTTTTGGCGTTTCTTTGGGATTTTTTGTGGGATTTTCCGTGGGATTTTTGCCCTTTTTTGTGGGATTTTCAATGGGATTTTTGGCGTTTCTGTGGGATTTTTTGTGGGATTTTCTGTGGGATTTTTGGCATTTTTGGTGGGATTTTTGCCCTTTTTTAGGGTTTTTTTTGTGGGATTTTTTGCAGGATTTTTGCCCTTTTTTGTGGGATTTTTGGCGTTTCTTTGGGATTTTTGGTGGGATTTTTTTGGCATTTTTTGTGGGATTTTTTTGGGGATTTTGGTGGGATTTTTGCCCTTTTGGCTCCCATTCCCTCAGCGCTCCTTGCCCTTTTGGCTGCCATTCCCTGCGGGCACACCTGGAAGGCGTCCGGCTGCGCGCCGAGGCTCCGCAGGCCGCGGGGGCCGATGCCGGTGCCGGCCAGGTCCAGCAGGGCCAGGCGGGCCAGAGTGACCAGCAGGGCCCCGAGCTCGGCCACTGCGGCCGCCGCCATTCCCTGGGCCATTGCAGAAGAGCTTGGGGGGATTTTTCGGGGGTTTTGGGGGAGTTTTGGGGATTTTTTTAGGGGTTTTTTGGGTGATTTTTAAAGAATTTTTAGAAGGATTTTTTAGGGATTTTTGGGAATTTTTTGGGATTTTTTTCAAGATTTTTCCAGGATTTTTGGCATTAATTTGGGTTTTTTGAGGGTTTTTTTTAGGATTTTGGGTTTTTTTGTGGGATTTTTCTATGGGATTTTTGAAGGATTTTTGGCATTTTTTGTAGGATTTTTGCCCTTTTTTGTGGGATTTTCTGCGGGATTTTTGGCCTTTCTTTTGGATTTTTTTGAGAATTTTTTTTAGGATTTTTGGGTTTTTTTTGGATTTTTTGTGGGATTTCCAGCGTTTCTTTGGGATTTTTTGTGGGATTTTTTGTGCCCTTTTTTGTGGGATTTTTTGGCGAATCTTTGGGATTTTTTGTGGGATTTTTTGCAGGATTTTTGCCCTTTTTTCTGGGATTTTTGGCATTTGTTTGGGATTTTTTGTGGGATTTTTTGTGGGATTTTTGCCGTTTTTTTCAGGGTTTTTTGGCCAATCTTTGGGATTTTTTGTGGGATTTTCTGTAGGATTTTTGGCGTTTCTTTGGGATTTTTTGTGGGATTTTTGGCGAATCTTTGGAATTTTTTGTGGCATTTTCTGGAGGATTTTTGATGTTTCTTTGGGATTTTCTGTGGGATTTTTGGCCAATCTTTGGCATTTTTTGGGGGATTTTTTGGGGGGATTCTTTTGGGGATTGTTGCCCTTTTCGGTGGGATTTCGGGGGGGATTTTGGCCCTTTTGGCTGCCATTCCCTGCGGGCACACCTGGAAGGCGTCCGGCTGCGCGCCGAGGCTCCGCAGGCCGCGGGGGCCGATGCCGGTGCCGGCCAGGTCCAGCAGGGCCAGGCGGGCCAGAGTGACCAGCAGGGCCCCGAGCTCGGCCACTGCGGCCGCCGCCATTCCTTGGGCCATTGCAGAAGAGCTTGGGGGGATTTTTCGGGGGTTTTGGGGAGTTTTGGGGATTTTTTTAAGGGGTTTTTTAGGGATTTTTTGGGGTGATTTTTACAGAATTTTTAAAAGGATTTTTTGGGGATTTGTGGATTTTTTGGGGATTTTTTGCAGATTTTTTGTGGGATTTTTGGCATTAATTTTGGGTTTTTTGAGGGTTTTTTTTAGGATTTTAGGGGTTTTTTGTGGGATTTTTGAATGGGAGTTTCTGTGGGATTTTTGCCTTTTTTCGTGGGATTTTTGCCCTTTTTCGTGGGATTTTTGGCCAATCTTTGGGATTTTTTTGGGGATTTTTTGGGGGATTGTTGCCCTTTTTGGTGGGGTTTTCTGTGGGATTTTTGGCATTTTTTGTGGGATTTTTGCCCTTTTTTGGGGGATTTTCTGCGGGATTTTTGGCGTTTCTATCAGATATTTTTGAGAATTTTTTTGTAGGATTTTTGTGTTTTTTTGGGATTTTTTGTGGGATTTCCGGCATTTCTTTGGGATTTTTTGTGGGATTTTTTGTGCCCTTTTTTGTGGGATTTTTGGTGAATCTTTGGGATTTTTTGTGGAATTTTTTGCAGGATTTTTGCCCTTTTTTGTGGGATTTTTGACATTTTTGTGGGATTTTTTGTGGGATTTTTTCCCTTTTTTTGGAATTTGTTGTGGGATTTTCTGTAGGATTTTTGGTGTTTCTTTGGGCTTTTCTATGGGATTTTTGCCCTTTTTTTCGAATTTTTTGTGGGATTTTTTGCGGGATTTTTGGCGAATCTTTGGGATTTTTTGGGGGATTTGTTTGGGGGATTTTTTTGGGGATTGTTGCCCTTTTCGGTGGGATTTCGGGGGGGATTGTTGCCCTTTTGGCTGCCATTCCCTGCGGGCACACCTGGAAGGCGTCCGGCTGCGCGCCGAGGCTCCGCAGGCCGCGGGGGCCGATGCCGGTGCCGGCCAGGTCCAGCAGGGCCAGGCGGGCCAGAGTGACCAGCAGGGCCCCGAGCTCGGCCACTGCGGCCGCCGCCATTCCTTGGGCCATTGCAGAAGAGCTTGGGGGGATTTTTCGGGGGTTTTGGGGGAGTTTTGGGGATTTTTTGGGGATTTTTTTAGGGTTTTTTTTAGGGTTTTTTTTGGGATTTTTTGGGGTGACTTTTAAAGAATTTTTTGCAGGATTTTCTGTGGGATTTTTGGTGTTTCTTTGGGATTTTTTGTGGGATTTTTTGTGGGATTTTTGCCCTTTTTTGTGGGATTTTTGCCGTTTCTTTGGGATTTTTTGTGGGATTTTCTGTGGGATTTTTGGCATTTTTGGTGGGATTTTTGCCCATTTTTTGGAATTTTTTGTGGGATTTCCTGTAGGATTTTTGGCGTTTCTTTGGTATTTTTTGTGGGATTTTTGGCCAATCTTTGGGATTTTTTGGGGGATTTTTGGTGTTTCTTTGGGATTTTCTGTGGGATTTTTGGCTAATCTTTGGGATTTTTTGTGGGATTTTTGGCGTTTCTTTGGGATTTTTTGTGGGATTTTTGGCCAATCTTTGGCATTTTTTGGGGGATTTGTTTGGGGGATTTTTTTGGGGATTGTTGCCCTTTTCGGTGGGATTTCGGGGGGGATTTTTGCCCTTTTGGCTGCCATTCCCTGCGGGCACACCTGGAAGGCGTCCGGCTGCGCGCCGAGGCTCCGCAGGCCGTGGGGGCCGATGCCGGTGCCGGCCAGGTCCAGCAGGGCCAGGCGGGCCAGAGTGACCAGCAGGGCCCCGAGCTCGGCCACTGCGGCCGCCGCCATTCCTTGGGCCATTGCAGAAGAGCTTGGGGGGATTTTGCGGGGGTTTTTGGGGATTTTTGGGGATTTTTTTGGGATTTTTTTAGGGGTTTTTTGGGGATTTTTGGGGGTGATTTTTAAAGAATTTTTAGAAGGATTTTTTAGGGATTTGTGGATTTTTTGGGGATTTTTTTCAAGATTTTTTGTGGGATTTTTGGCATTTTTTTGGTGTTTTTTTGGGGATTTTTTTTAGGATTTTGGGGTTTTTTGTGGGATTTTTGCCCTTTTTTTGCCCTTTTTTGTGGGATTTTCTATGTGATTTTTGGTGTTTCTTTAGGATTTTTTGTGGGATTTTCTGTGGGATTTTTGTGGGATTTTTTGTGGGATTTTTGGCGTTTCTTTGGGATTTTTTGTGGAATTTTTTGCAGGATTTTTGCCCTTTTTTGTGGGACTTTTGGTGAATCTTTGGGATTTTTCTTTGGGATTTTTGCCCTTTTTTGTGGGATTTTTGGGGTTTCCTTGGGATTTTTTGTGGGATTTTTTGAAGGATTTTTGCCCTTTTTTGTGTGATTTTTGGCCAATCTTTGGCATTTTTTGTGGGATTTTTTTGGGGGATTTGTTTGGGGATTGTTGCCCTTTTCGGTGGGATTTCGGGGGGGATTTTTGCCCTTTTGGCTGCCATTCCCTGCGGGCACACCTGGAAGGCGTCCGGCTGCGCGCCGAGGCTCCGCAGGCCGCGGGGGCCGATGCCGGTGCCGGCCAGGTCCAGCAGGGCCAGGCGGGCCAGAGTGACCAGCAGGGCCCCGAGCTCGGCCACTGCGGCCGCCGCCATTCCTTGGGCCATTGCAGAAGAGCTTGGGGGGATTTTTCGGGGGTTTTGGGGATTTTGGGGGATTTTTTGGGGATTTTTTTAGGGATTTTTTTTGGGTGATTTTTAAAGAATTTTTAGAAGGATTTTCTGGGGGATTTCTGGATTTTTTTGGGATTTTTTTCAAGATTTTTCCAGGATTTTTGGCATTTTTTTGAGGTTTTTTTGAGGATTTTTTTAGGATTTTGGGTTTTTTTGTGGGATTTTTGAATGGGAGTTTCTGTGGGATTTTTGGCATTTTTTGTGGGATTTTTGCACTTTTTTGTGGGATTTTTGGCGTTTGTGATTTTTTGTGGGATTTTCTGCGGGATTTTTGGTCTTTCTTTTGGATTTTTTTGAGAATTTTTTTGTGGGATTTTTGGTTTTTTTTGGGATTTTCACTGGGATTTTTGGTGTTTCTTTGGGATTTTTTGTGGGATTTTTTGCAGGATTTTTGCCCTTTTTTCTGGGATTTTTGGCGTTTCTGTGGGATTTTTCGTGGGATTTTTTGCCAGATTTTTGGCATTTTTTGTGGGATTTTTGTCCTTTTTTTGGAATTTTTTGTGGGACTTTCTGTAGGATTTTTGGCGTTTCTTTGGGATTTTTTGGGGGATTTTTGCCCTTTTTTGGTGGGATTTTCTGCGGGATTTTTGGCGTTTCTTTCGGATTTTTTGTGGAATTTTTTTTAGGATTTTTGGGGTTTTTTTGGATTTTTTGTGGGATTTCTGGCGTTTCTTTGGGATTTTTTGTGGGATTTTTTGTGCCCTTTTTTGTGGGATTTTTGGCGTTTCTTTGGGCATTTTTTGTGGGATTTTTTGTGGGATTTTTGGCATTTTTTGTGGGATTTTTGCCCTTTTTTTGGAATTTTTGGTGGGACTTTCTGTAGGATTTTTGATGTTTCTTTGGGATTTTTTGTGGGATTTTTGGCCAATCTTTGGCATTTTTTGGGGGATTTGTTTGGGGGATTTTTTTGGGGATTGTTGCCCTTTTCGGTGGGATTTCGGGGGGGATTTTTGCCCTTTTGGCTGCCATTCCCTGCGGGCACACCTGGAAGGCGTCCGGCTGCGCGCCGAGGCTCCGCAGGCCGCGGGGGCCGATGCCGGTGCCGGCCAGGTCCAGCAGGGCCAGGCGGGCCAGAGTGACCAGCAGGGCCCCGAGCTCGGCCACTGCGGCCGCCGCCATTCCTTGGGCCATTGCAGAAGAGCTTGGGGGGATTTTTCGGGGGTTTTGGGGGATTTTTGGGGATTTTTTTGGGGATTTTTTAGGGATTTTTTGGGGTGATTTTTAAAGAATTTTTTTGGGATTTTCTGTGGGATTTTTGGATTTTTTCAGGATTTTTTTCAAGATTTTTCCAGGATTTTTGGCATTTTTTTGAGGTTTTTTTTGAGGATTTTTTTAGGATTTTGGGTTTTTTTGTGGGATTTTTGAATGGGA
The DNA here is from genome assembly GCF_041296385.1 of Aphelocoma coerulescens. Taxonomy (NCBI): domain Eukaryota; kingdom Metazoa; phylum Chordata; class Aves; order Passeriformes; family Corvidae; genus Aphelocoma; species Aphelocoma coerulescens. Next base: position 129,474 of record NW_027183563.1, on the reverse strand, counting down.
GTTTCTGTGGGATTTTTGGCATTTTTTGTGGGATTTTTGCACTTTTTTGTGGGATTTTTGGCGTTTGTGATTTTTTGTGGGATTTTCTGCGGGATTTTTGGTCTTTCTTTTGGATTTTTTTGAGAATTTTTTTGTGGGATTTTTGGTTTTTTTTGGGATTTTCACTGGGATTTTTGGTGTTTCTTTGGGATTTTTTGTGGGATTTTTTGCAGGATTTTTGCCCTTTTTTCTGGGATTTTTGGCGTTTCTGTGGGATTTTTCGTGGGATTTTTTGCCAGATTTTTGGCATTTTTTGTGGGATTTTTGTCCTTTTTTTGGAATTTTTTGTGGGACTTTCTGTAGGATTTTTGGTGTTTCTTTGGGATTTTTTGGGGGATTTTTGCCCTTTTTTGGTGGGATTTTCTGCGGGATTTTTGGCGTTTCTTTCGGATTTTTTGTGGAATTTTTTTTAGGATTTTTGGGGTTTTTTTGGATTTTTTGTGGGATTTCTGGCGTTTCTTTGGGATTTTTTGTGGGATTTTTTGTGCCCTTTTTTGTGGGATTTTTGGCGAATCTTTGGGATTTTTTGTGGGATTTTCTGTGGGATTTTTGGCATTTTTTGTGGGATTTTTGACCTTTTTTTGGAATTTTTTGTGGGATTTTCTGTAGGATTTTTGGGCAATCTTTGGGATTTTTTGGGGGATTTTTTGTGGGATTTTTTGGGCAATCTTTGGGATTTTTTGTGGGATTTTTGGCCAATCTTTGGCATTTTTTGGGGGATTTGTTTGGGGGATTTGTTTGGGGATTGTTGCCCTTTTCGGTGGGATTTTGGTGGGATTTTTGCCCTTTTGGCTGCCATTCCCTGCGGGCACACCTGGAAGGCGTCCGGCTGCGCGCCGAGGCTCCGCAGGCCGCGGGGGCCGATGCCGGTGCCGGCCAGGTCCAGCAGGGCCAGGCGGGCCAGAGTGACCAGCAGGGCCCCGAGCTCGGCCACTGCGGCCGCCGCCATTCCTTGGGCCATTGCAGAAGAGCTTGGGGGGATTTTTCGGGGGTTTTTGGGGAGTTTGGGGGGATTTTTTTAGGGGTTTTTTAGGGATTTTTTGGGGTGATTTTTAAAGAATTTTTAGAAGGATTTTCTGGGGGATTTTTGGATTTTTTGGGGATTTTTTTCAAGATTTTTCCAGGATTTTTGGCATTTTTTTGAGGTTTTTTTTGAGGATTTTTTTAGGATTTTGGGTTTTTTTGTGGGATTTTTGAATGGGAGTTTCTGTGGGATTTTTGGCATTTTTTGTGGGATTTTTGCACTTTTTTGTGGGATTTTTGGCGTTTGTGATTTTTTGTGGGATTTTCTGCGGGATTTTTGGTCTTTCTTTTGGATTTTTTTGAGAATTTTTTTGTGGGATTTTTGGTTTTTTTTGGGATTTTCACTGGGATTTTTGGTGTTTCTTTGGGATTTTTTGTGGGATTTTTTGCAGGATTTTTGCCCTTTTTTCTGGGATTTTTGGCGTTTCTGTGGGATTTTTCGTGGGATTTTTTGCCAGATTTTTGGCATTTTTTGTGGGATTTTTGTCCTTTTTTTGGAATTTTTTGTGGGACTTTCTGTAGGATTTTTGGTGTTTCTTTGGGATTTTTTGGGGGATTTTTGCCCTTTTTTGGTGGGATTTTCTGCGGGATTTTTGGCGTTTCTTTCGGATTTTTTGTGGAATTTTTTTTAGGATTTTTGGGGTTTTTTTGGATTTTTTGTGGGATTTCTGGCGTTTCTTTGGGATTTTTTGTGGGATTTTTTGTGCCCTTTTTTGTGGGATTTTTGGCGAATCTTTGGGATTTTTTGCGGGATTTTCTGTGGGATTTTTGGCATTTTTTGTGGGATTTTTGACCTTTTTTTGGAATTTTTTGTGGGATTTTCTGTAGGATTTTTGGGCAATCTTTGGGATTTTTTGGGGGATTTTTTGTGGGATTTTTTGGGCAATCTTTGGGATTTTCTGTAGGATTTTTGGCCAATCTTTGGCATTTTTTGGGGGATTTGTTTGGGGGATTTTTTTGGGGATTGTTGCCCTTTTCGGTGGGATTTCGGGGGGGATTTTTGCCCTTTTGGCTGCCATTCCCTGCGGGCACACCTGGAAGGCGTCCGGCTGCGCGCCGAGGCTCCGCAGGCCGCGGGGGCCGATGCCGGTGCCGGCCAGGTCCAGCAGGGCCAGGCGGGCCAGAGTGACCAGCAGGGCCCCGAGCTCGGCCACTGCGGCCGCCGCCATTCCTTGGGCCATTGCAGAAGAGCTTGGGGGGATTTTTCGGGGGTTTTTGGGGAGTTTGGGGGGATTTTTTTAGGGGTTTTTTAGGGATTTTTTGGGGTGATTTTTAAAGAATTTTTAGAAGGATTTTCTGGGGGATTTTTGGATTTTTTGGGGATTTTTTTCAAGATTTTTCCAGGATTTTTGGCATTTTTTTGAGGTTTTTTTTGAGGATTTTTTTAGGATTTTGGGTTTTTTTGTGGGATTTTTGAATGGGAGTTTCTGTGGGATTTTTGGCATTTTTTGTGGGATTTTTGCACTTTTTTGTGGGATTTTTGGCGTTTGTGATTTTTTGTGGGATTTTCTGCGGGATTTTTGGTCTTTCTTTTGGATTTTTTTGAGAATTTTTTTGTGGGATTTTTGGTTTTTTTTGGATTTTCACTGGGATTTTTGGTGTTTCTTTGGGATTTTTTGTGGGATTTTTTGCAGGATTTTTGCCCTTTTTTCTGGGATTTTTGGCGTTTCTGTGGGATTTTTCGTGGGATTTTTTGCCAGATTTTTGGCATTTTTTGTGGATTTTTGTCCTTTTTTTGGAATTTTTTGTGGGACTTTCTGTAGGATTTTTGGCGTTTCTTTGGGATTTTTTGGGGGATTTTTGCCCTTTTTTGGTGGGATTTTCTGCGGGATTTTTGGCGTTTCTTTCGGATTTTTTGTGGAATTTTTTTTAGGATTTTTGGGGTTTTTTTGGATTTTTTGTGGGATTTCTGGCGTTTCTTTGGGATTTTTTGTGGGATTTTTTGTGCCCTTTTTTGTGGGATTTTTGGCGAATCTTTGGGATTTTTTGCGGGATTTTCTGTGGGATTTTTGGCATTTTTTGTGGGATTTTTGACCTTTTTTTGGAATTTTTTGTGGGATTTTCTGTAGGATTTTTGGGCAATCTTTGGGATTTTTTGGGGGATTTTTTGTGGGATTTTTTGGGCAATCTTTGGGATTTTCTGTAGGATTTTTGGCCAATCTTTGGCATTTTTTGGGGGATTTGTTTGGGGGATTTTTTTGGGGATTGTTGCCCTTTTCGGTGGGATTTCGGGGGGGATTGTTGCCCTTTTGGCTGCCATTCCCTGCGGGCACACCTGGAAGGCGTCCGGCTGCGCGCCGAGGCTCCGCAGGCCGCGGGGGCCGATGCCGGTGCCGGCCAGGTCCAGCAGGGCCAGGCGGGCCAGAGTGACCAGCAGGGCCCCGAGCTCGGCCACTGCGGCCGCCGCCATTCCTTGGGCCATTGCAGAAGAGCTTGGGGGGATTTTTCGGGGGTTTTGGGGGAGTTTTGGGGATTTTTTTAGGGGTTTTTTAGGGATTTTTTGGGGTGATTTTTAAAGAATTTTTTTGGGATTTTCTGTGGAATTTTTGGATTTTTTGGGGATTTTTTGCAGATTTTTTGTGGGATTTTTGGCATTAATTTTGGGTTTTTTGGTGGATTTTTTTTAGGATTTTAGGTTTTTTTGTGGGATTTTGTTATGGGATTTTCTATGGGATTTTTGGCATTTTTTTGTGGAATTTTTGCCCCTTTTTGTGGGGTCTTCTGCGTGATTTTTGGCGTTTCTTTTGGATTTTTTTGAGAATTTTTTTTAGGATTTTTGGGGTTTTTTGTGGGATTTTCTCTGGGATTTTTGGCGTTTCTTTGGGATTTTTTGGGGGATTTTTTGTGCCCTTTTTTGTGGGATTTTTTGGTGAATCTTTGGGATTTTTTGTGGGATTTTTTTTTAGGATTTTTGCCCTTTTTTGTGGGATTTTTGACATTTTTGTGGGATTTTTTGTGGGATTTTTGCCCTTTTTTTGGAATTTTTTGTGAGACTTTCTGTAGGATTTTTGGTGTTTCTTTGGGATTTTCTATGGGATTTTTGCCCTTTTTTTCGAATTTTTTGTGGGATTTTTTGTGGGATTTTTGGCCAATCTTTGGGATTTTTTGGGGGATTTTTTGTGGGATTTTTGCCCTTTTCTTGGAATTATTTGTGGGATTTTCTGTAGGATTTTTGGCGTTTCTTTGGCATTTTCTGTGGGATTTTTGGCCAATCTTTGGCATTTTTTGTGGGATTTGTTTGGGGGATTTGTTTGGGGATTGTTGCCCTTTTCGGTGGGATTTTGGTGGGATTTTTGCCCTTTTGGCTGCCATTCCCTGCGGGCACACCTGGAAGGCGTCCGGCTGCGCGCCGAGGCTCCGCAGGCCGTGGGGGCCGATGCCGGTGCCGGCCAGGTCCAGCAGGGCCAGGCGGGCCAGAGTGACCAGCAGGGCCCCGAGCTCGGCCACTGCGGCCGCCGCCATTCCTTGGGCCATTGCAGAAGAGCTTGGGGGGATTTTTCGGGGGTTTTGGGGGAGTTTTGGGGATTTTTTTGGGATTTTTTTAGGGATTTTTTGGGGTGATTTTTAAAGAATTTTTTTGGGATTTTCTGGGGGATTTTTGGATTTTTTCAGGATTTTTTTCAAGATTTTTCCAGGATTTTTGGCGGTTTTTTTGGGGTTTTTTTGTGGATTTTTTTTAGGATTTTGGGGTTTTTTGTGGGATTTTGTTATGGGAGTTTCTGTGGGATTTTTGGCATTTTTTGTGGGATTTTTGCCCTTTTTCTGGGATTTTTGGCAAATCTTTGGGATTTTTTTTGGGATTTTTTGTGGGATTTTTGCCCTTTTTTGTGGGATTTTTTCCGTTTCTTTGGGATTTTTTGGGGGATTTTTGCCCTTTTTTGTGGGATTTTCTGCGGGATTTTTGGCATTTCTTTTGGATTTTTTTGAGAATTTTTTTTAGGATTTTTGGGGTTTTTTGTGGGATTTTCACTGGGATTTTTGGCGTTTCTTTGGGATTTTCTGTAGGATTTTTTGCGTTTCTTTGGGATTTTTTGTGGGATTTTTTTGGGGGATTTTTGGTGGGATTTTTGCCCTTTTGGCTCCCATTCCCTCAGCGCTCCTTGCCCTTTTGGCTGCCATTCCCTGCGGGCACACCTGGAAGGCGTCCGGCTGCGCGCCGAGGCTCCGCAGGCCGCGGGGGGCCGATGCCGGTGCCGGCCAGGTCCAGCAGGGCCAGGCGGGCCAGAGTGACCAGCAGGGCCCCGAGCTCGGCCACCGTGGCCACCGCCATCCCCTGGCATCGGAGCCGCAGCTCCCGGAGCGGCTCCTGCAGCTTCAGCGCCCTCAGCAGCGCCGGCAGCTGGGCCGGGGGCAACCGAATCCCGGCCGGAATTGCCAGCCCGGGGCTCCGGGATTGCAGCTCCATCACCTTCAGCAGCTGCGGGGAGGGGGCTGGGGGGGGAGAAAGGGGAAAATTTAGGGGGTTTTGGGGGGAAATTTGGGGATTTTGGGAGGAAATTGGGGGTTTTGGGGGGAAATTTGGGGTTTTGGGGGGAAATTGGGGGTTTTTGGGCATTTTGGGGGGGAGTTTGGGGAGGGAATTGGGGGTTTTGGGGGGAAAAATGGGGGTTTTTGGGGGGAAATTGGGGTTTTTGGGGGGAAATTGGGGGATTTGGGGGGGGAAATTGGGGGATTTGGGGGGGGAAATTGGGGGATTTTGGGGGGAATTTGGGGTTTTGGGGAGGGAATTTGGGGTTTTGGGGGGAAATTGGGGTTTTTGGGGGGAAATTGGGGGATTTTGGGGGGAAATTGGGGATTTGGGGGGGGAAATTGGGGATTTCGGGGGAAATTGGGGGATTTGGGGGGGAAATTGGGGGATTTGGGGGGGGATTTGGGGTTTTGGGGAGGGAATTTGGGGATTTTGGGGGGAAATTGGGGGATTTTGGGGGCAAATTGGGGGATTTTGGGGGGAAATTGGGGTTTTTGGGGGGAAATTGGGGGATTTGGGGGAGGAATTTGGGGTTTTTGGGGGGAAATTGGGGGATTTTGGGGGGAAATTGGGGGATTTTGGGGGGAAATTGGGGATTTGGGGGGGGAAATTGGGGATTTGGGAGGAAATTGGGGGATTTTGGGGGAAAATTTGGGGATCTGGGGAGGGAATTTGGGGTTTTGGGGGGAAATTGGGGGATTTTGGGGGGAAATTGGGGGATTTGGGGGAGGAATTTGGGGTTTTTGGGGGGAAATTGGGGGGGGGGATTTGGGGGATTTGGGGGGGAATTTGGGGTTTTGGGGAGGGAATTTGGGGTTTTGGGGGAAAAATGGGGGTTTTTGGGGGAAATTGGGGGATTTGGGGGAGGAATTTGGGGTTTTTGGGGGGAAATTGGGGGGATTTTGGGGGGGAAATTGGGGATTTGGGGGGGAATTGGGGATTTGGGGGGAAATTGGGGGATTTTGGGGGAAATTTGGGGATCTGGGGAGGGAATTTGGGGTTTTGGGGGGAATTGGGGGATTTTGGGGGGAAATTGGGGGATTTTGGGGGGAATTGGGGTTTTTGGGGGGAATTGGGGGATTTGGGGAGGGAATTTGGGGATTTTGGGGGGAAATCTGGGGGATTTGGGGGGGAATTGGGGGTTTTGGGGGGAATTGGGGGTTTTGGGGAGGGAATTTGGGGTTTTGGGGGGGAAATGGGAATTTTGGAGAAAATTGGGGGATTTTGGGGGGAATTGGGGGATTTGGGGGGGGATTTGGGGTTTTGGGGAGGGAATTTGGGGATTTTGGGGGGAATTGGGGGATTTTGGGGGGGAATTTGGGGATTTTGGGGGGAATTGGGGGATTTGGGGGGAATTGGGGGGATTTTGGGGGGAATTTGGGGTTTTGGGGAGGGAATTTGGGGTTTTGGAGGGGAAAATGGGAATTTTGGAGAAATTGGGGGATTTGGGGGGGAATTGGGGGTTTTGGGGGAATTGGGGGATTTGGGGGGGGAATTGGGGGATTTTGGGGAGGATTTGGGGTTTTTGGGGGGAAATTGGGGGATTTGGGGTTTTGGGGAGGGAATTTGGGGGTTTTGGGGGGGGAATTGGGGTTTTTGGGGGGAATTGGGGGATTTTGGGAGGAAATTTTGGGATTTGGAGGAAATCTGGGGATTTGGGGGGGAATTTGGGGGTTTTGGGGGGGAAATGGGAATTTTGGAGAAATTGGGGGATTTGGGGGGGAATTGGGGGATTTGGGGGGGATTTGGGGATTTTGGGGGGAATTGGGGGGATTTTGGGGGGAATTGGGGTTTTTGGGGGGAATTGGGGGATTTGGGGGGGAATTGGGGATTTGGGGGGGGAATTGGGGGATTTGGGGGGGGAATTGGGGGATTTGGGGGGGGATTTGGGGTTTTGGGGAGGGAATTTGGGGTTTTGGGGGTGAAATGGGAATTTTGGAGAAATTGGGGGATTTGGGGTGGAATTGGGGGATTTTGGGGGGAAATTGGGGGTTTTGGGGGGAATTGGGGGGATTTGGGGGGGGATTTGGGGTTTTGGGGAGGGAATTTGGGGGGAATTGGGGGATTTGGGGAGGGAATTTGGAGATTTTGGGGGGAATTGGGGGATTTTGGGGGGAAATTTGGGGATTTGGGAGGAATCTGGGGATTTGGGGTGGGATTTGGGTTTTGGGGAGGGAATTTGGGTTTTGGGGGGAAAATGGGGGTTTTTGGGGGGGAATTGGGGGATTTTGGGGGGAAATTGGGGGATTTGGGGGGGAAATTGGGGGATTTGGGGGGGAATTGGGGGATTTTGGGGGGAAATTGGGGTTTTTGGGGGGAATGGGGGGATTTGGGGGGGGATTTGGGGTTTTGGGGAGGGAATTTTGGGGGTTTGGGGGGAAATTGGGGGATTTGGGGGGGAAATTGGGGATTTGGGGAGGGAATTTGGGGTTTTTGGGGGGAAATTGGGGGATTTGGGGGGGGATTTGGGGTTTTGGGGAGGGAATTTGGGGGTTTGGGAGGAAATTGGGGGATTTGGGGGGGGAATTGGGATTTTGGGGGGAATTTGGGGGTTTTGGGGGAGGGAATTGGGGTTTTGGGGGTGAAATGGGAATTTTGGAGAAAATTGGGGGATTTTGGGGGAATTGGGGGTTATTGGGGGTAAATTGGGGTTTTTGGGGAGGGAATTTGGGGATTTTGGGTGAATTGGGGGATTTTGGGAGGAAATTTTGGGATTTGGGAGGAAATCTGGGGATTTGGGGAGGGAATTTGGTGGTTTTGGGGAGGGAATTTGGGGGTTTGGGTGGAAAATGGGGGTTTTTGGGGGGAAATTGGGGGATTTTGGGGGGAAATTGGGGGATTTGGGGGGAAATGGAGTTTTGGGGGAGGGAATTTGGGGGTTTGGGGGGAAATTGGGGGATTTGGGGAGGGAATTTGGGGATTTTGGGGGGAAATCTGGGGGATTTGGGGGGAAATTGGGGATTTTGGGGGGAATTTGGGGTTTTGGGGAGGGAATTTGGGGTTTTGGGGGGGAAAATGGGAATTTTGGAGGAAAATTGGGGGATTATGGGGGGAAATTGGGGGATTTGGGGGAGGAATTGGGGTTTTTGGGGGGAATTGGGGGATTTGGGGGATTTGGGTATTTGGGGAGGGAATTTGGTGATTTGGGTGGAAATCTGGGGGATTTGGGGGGAAATTGGTGGATTTTGGGGGGAATTGGGGTTTTGGGGAGGGAATTTGTGTTTTGGAGGGGAAAATGGGAATTTGGAGAAATTGGGGGATTTGGGGGGGAAATTGGGGGATTTTGGGGGGAAAATTGGGGGTTTTGGGGGAAAATTGGGGGATTTGGGGGGGGAAATTGGGGGATTTGGGGGGGAATTTGGGGTTTTTGGGGGGAAATTGGGGGATTTGGGGGGGGATTTGGGGTTTTGGGGAGGGAATTTGGGGGTTTGGGAGGAATTGGGGGATTTGGGGGGGAAATGGGGATTTTGGGGGGAATTTGGGGTTTTGGGGAGGGAATTTGGGGTTTTGGGGGTGAAAATGGGAATTTGGAGAAATTGGGGGATTTTGGGGGGAAATTGGGGATTTGGGGGGGGATTTGGGGTTTTGGGGAGGGAATTTGGGGGTTTGGGGGGAAATTGGGGGATTTGGGGGGGAAATTGGGGATTTTGGGGGAAATCTGGGGGATTTTGGGAGGAAATTGGGGATTTGGGAGGAATGTGGGGATTTGGGGAGGGAATTTGGGGTTTTGGGGGTGAAAATGGGAATTTTGGAGAAAATTGGGGATTTGGGGTGGAAATCGGGGATTTTTGGGTGAAAATTGGGGATTTGGGGGGGGATTTGGGGTTTTGGGGAGGGAATTTGGGGGATTTGGGTGGGAAATTGGGGGATTTGGGAGGGAATTTGTGGTTTTGGGGAGGGAATTCGTGGGTTTGGGGGAAATTGGGTGATTTGGGGGGAATTTGGGGATTTTGGGGGGAAATTTGGGGGATTTTGGGAGGAAATTTGGGGATTTGGGGAGGAAATCTGGGGATTTGGGGGAGGGAATTGGGGTTTTGGGGGGAAATTGGGGGATTTTGGGGGGAATTTGGGGTTTGGGAGGGAAATTGGGAATTTGGGGAGGGAATTGGGATTTTGGGGGTATTGGGGGAAAATTGAGGAGTTAGGGAGGGAATTTGGGGTTTTGGGGGGGGAATTGGTGGATTTTGGGTGAAATTGGGTTTTGGGATGGAATTTGGGTTTTGGGGTGAAATTGGGGGATTTGGGGGGAAAATTGGGGGATTTGGGGGGAAATATTGGGGGATTTGGGAGGGAATTGGGAATTTGGGGGTATTGGGGGAAATTGGTGATGTTAGGAGGGAATTGGGGAATTTGGGTGAAATTTGTGGATTTTGGGGGAATTTGGGGTTTTGGGGGGAAAAAATGGGGATTTTGGGGGAAAATTTGGGGATTTGGGGGGAAATTGAGGATTTGGGGGGGAAATTGGGGGATTTTGGGGTGAATTTGGGGTTTTGGGGAGGAATTTGGGTTTTGGGTGGAAAAATGGGGTTTTGGGGAAAATTTGGTGATTTGGGGGGAAAATTGGGATTTGGGTGGAAATTTGGTGGATTTGGGGTGAAATTGGTGGATTTGGGGATGGGAATTTGGGATTTTGGGGGAAATTTGGGGGATTTGGGGGAAATTGGGGGATTTGGGTGGGAAATGGGGATTTTGGGGGGAATTTGGGGTTTTGGGGAGGGAATTTGGGGTTTTGGGGGGGAAAATGGGAATTTTGGAGAAAATTGGGGAATTGGGGGGGAAATTGGGGTATTTTGGGGTGGAAAATTGGGATTTTGGGGGTAAATTGGGGATTTGGGGGGGATTTGGGTTTTGGGGAGGGAATTTGGGGGTTTGGGGGGAAATTGGGGATTTGGGGAGGGAATTTGGTGATTTTGGGGGTGAAATTTGGGGATTTGGGGGGAAATTGGGGGATTTGGGGAGGAATTTGGGGTTTGGGATTGAAATTGGGGATTTTGGTGGGGAATTAGTGGGGGAAATATGGGAATTTGTGGGGAATATGGATTTGGGGTTGTATTGGTGAAAATTGGTGATTTTGTGATGAAATATTGTGGTTTTTGTTTTGACATTAGTATGATATTTGTGAAAAATTGGGGATTTTGGTGGCAAAATTGGGAATATGGATTTGTTTTTGGGGGAAAATTGGGGGTTTGGGTGGAAATTGTAGGATTTGGGATGGAAATATGGTAATGTATGAAAATTTATGGGTTTGTGGAATTTTGATTATTGTGGGAAAATTTGATATGTTTGGAAATTGTCAATCTGTATCAAATTGTTATCAATTGTGTTGAAAATGGTGTTAATAGGTGTGAAAATTTGGTATAGGGGAATTGCATTGGTGCATCTTGGGGTAAAATTTTCGTGTTCTGGGTGAATATTTGGTGTAAATTTCTGGTGAACAATAT